>NW_027650071.1:5000-182986 GCF_965287045.1 Carcharhinus amblyrhynchos | reverse complement strand
AGGTTTCTAGCCTCCACCACTTTCCCAGGCAGCGCAGTTCAGATTCCCACCACCCTCTGAGCGAATAAATGTTTTCTCAAATCCCCTCTGAATCTCCTGCCCCGCACCCTAAAACTCTGCCCCCTGGTGATTGACCCCTCAATCAAGGGGAACAGCTGCTCCCTACTCACTCTGTCCATACCCCTCTTATATACCTCAATCATGTCCCCCCTCAGCCTCCTCTGCTGCAGAGAAAACAATCCAAGCCTATCCAGTCTCTCCTTACAACTCAAACGCTCCATCCCAGACTGCAACCTGGTGAACCTCCTCTGTACCCCCTGTAGTGCAATCACATCCTTCCTATAGTGAGGTGACCAGAACTGCACACAGTGCTCCAGCTGTAGCCTAACCAGCGTTCTGTACAGCTCCAACATTACCTCCTTGCTCTTATACTCTGTACCACGACTGATTAAAGCCAGTGTCCCATGTGCCTTTTTAACTACCCTATTCACCTGCTCTGCTGCCTTCAGGGATCTGTGAATAATTTCCCCAAAATCCATGTGTTCCTCTGAGCTTCTCAGTGTTCTGCCACTCATAAATACTGCCTCGTCTTGTTACTTCTTCCAAGTGCATCACCTCACACTTATCAGGGTTAAGTACCATCTGCCACTGCTCTGCCTATCTGACCAACCCATCTATATCTTCCTTTAACTTACAATCTTCTTCACTATTAAACACCCTACCAATCTTGTTGTCATCTGCACACTTACTTAACCTTCCCCCATAAATCATCTATATGATTTATGTATATAATAAACAATAAGGGTTCCAGTACTGATCCTGTGGTACACTACTGGACACTGGCCTCCAGTCATTCAAACAGCCTTCTACCACTACCCTTCATGTGTTATTACTAAGCCAACTTCTGATGCATCTTGTCAGATTTCCCTGACTTCCATGTGCTTTAACCTTCTCCATCAGTGCTGAACCTTGTCAAAGGCTTTGCTAAAATCCATATACACTACATCAACTTGGTGGCACAGTGGTTAGCATTGTGCCTCACAGCACTAGAGACCCAGGTTCGATTCCTAGCTTGGGTCACGGTGCGGAATCTGCACAGTCTCCCCGTGTCTGTGTGGGTTTCCTCCGGGTGCTCCAGTTTCCTCCCATAGTCTGAAAGATGTGCTGGATAGGTGTGTCGGCCATGCTAAATTCTCCGTCAGTGTACCCGGACAGGCGACGAAGTGTGACGACTAGGGGAATTTCACAGTAACTTCATTGCTGTGTTAATGTAAGCCAACTTGTGACACTAATAAATAAACTTAAAACATCAACTGCACTTCCCGCATCCAAACCTGCTATCACGTTTTCAAAAAAATCTATCAAATTTGTTAGGCGTGATCTCCCTGTGACAAAGCCATGCTGTCTATTCCTAATTAACCCATGCCTTTCCAAGTGGAGATTAATTCTCTCCTTCAGAATTTTCTCTAGTAGTTTCCCTTCCACTGACATGAGACTTGCCGATCTGTAATTTCCTGGTTCATTTCTACCACCTCTTTCGAAAAGTGGAACCACATTGGCCTCCTCCAGTCCTCTGGCACTTCCCCTGTGGCCAGAGAGGAATTGAAAATTTGGATCAGAGAGCTTGCTATTTCCTGCCTTGCCTCCCACAGCGCCCTGGAATAGAATTCATCCGCATTTTTAAGCCTGTCAGAGCTTCCAATACCTTCTCATTCTCTATGTCAAACTGAATTCGAAACCTACGTTCTCCTTTAACTGAGTGAAGACCATTTAACACTTTTCCATATCCTGTGGCTTCACAACACATTGCCCCCTTGTTTTCTAATGGGCCGTACTCTTTCCGTGGTTAACTTAGTTCCCTTAATAGAATATCTCAGGATTCTTCCTAATCTCATTCACGAGAACTTTCTCATGCGCTCTTTTTGCTCTTCTAACTGTTATCTTAAGCTCCCTCTTGCTCTACCTGTATTCCTCCAGGACCACAGCTGAATTGCTCACTTTGCACTTGCTAAAGCCTTACTTGTTTTCTGTTTCCAGTGCTGAAATATCCTAGACGCAGGCTTCCCTGAACTGACTGCTTCTACGTTTCCCCGTATAGGATCATATTGGACTTGTAGTCTTGCCCTGTACTGGATTGAATTGAGGATTGGCTAACTGACAGAAAGCAGAGGGTGGGGATAAATGAGTGCTTCTCTGGTTGGTGAAGTGTAACTAGCGGGATGCCACAGGGGTCAGTCCCTGGACCTCAACCATTTACAATCTATATCAATGATCAGCAAACAGGGACAGAGTGTAACATAGCAACATTTATGGATGATGCTAAAATAGGTGGGAAAGCAGGCAGTGAAGAGGAGATAAAAGATTTTACAGATGGATATGGATAGACTCGGAGAATGGGCCGGAATCTGGCAGATGGAGTTTAATGTGGATCAGTGTGAGGTTGTCCATTTTGGCAGAAAAAATAGAAAGACAAATTATTACCTAAATGGAAAGCAGATTCAAAATACTTTGAGGCAGGGGGATCGGGGTGCCTGTGCCCTGGGCAGGGGGATCGGGGTGCCTGTGCCCTGGGCAGGGGGATCAGGGTGCCTGTGCCCTAGGCAGGGGGATCGGGGCGCCTGTGTTCATGCAGAAAGTCGGTATGCAGGTTCAGCATGTATTAAAAAAGGCCAATGGGAAGTTGGTGTTTATTGCAAAGGGACTGGAGTTTAAAAGTAGACAAGTGTTGCTGCAATTGGATAGGGTGTTGGTGAGACCACATCTGGAGTATTGTGTCCAGTTTTGGTCTCCTGACTTGAGGAAAGATGTGGTGGCATTGGAGGCAGTTAGATGCAGAGAGATTAAATAGTTTGGGGCTAATATTCGCTGGAATTTAGAAGGGTGAGAGGGGATCTGATCAAGTATATAAAAATTTTAAAAGGGATTGATAAAGAATAAAGAACAAAGAACAGTACAGCACAGGAACAGGGCCTTTGGCCCTCCAAGTCTATGCCAGGTAAAGTAAGTTTAGACTAAATGTTGCCCTTTGTGGGCAATTTAGAACAAGACGTCACAGGTATAGATTGTGAGTGGTAAATTTAAAATGAGACGAGGAGGAACTGCTTCTCGCAGAGGATGGTGAATTTGTGAAACTTGCCGCCCCATAGTGCTGTGGAGTCTAAATTGTTGAATGATTTCAAAAGGGAGATAGATATATTTCTGATTAAAAAGAGGGACAAGGGGATCAAAAGGGGAGATGGATTTGAGATCATCCATTATCTGATTGAATGGCGGAGTAGGCTCCCAAGAGCTGAATTTGCCTACTTCTACTCCTAACTCCTATATTCCAATGTTCCCTAGTTCCTTTTTGAATGCTCCCCACTGCTCCGCTGTAGACTTTCCTGCAAGGAGCTCTTCCCAGTCAAGGTTGGCCAGATGCTGCTTTGTTTTAATAAAATCTGCCTGCCCCCAGTCCAAAGCCATCTTTTGTAGTCCATCTTTCTCCTCGTCCATGGCACACTTGCATTTACTGTGTTGTGATCACTATCACTAAAATGCTCCCCACTGTCACATTGAACATTTGTCTGGCTTCATTCCCCAGAATCAGATCCAGCACTGCACCCTCAATTGTTGGGTCTTCTACATTGTGATACAAAAAACCGCCCTGGATACTTTTCAAGAAATCCGTGCCTTCTAAACCCTTTGACTATCCCAGTTGATGTTGAGAAAGTTGAAACCCCCCTAGTAAAATGAACCAATTGTTCCTCTTACACACCTCAGTGAACTGTTTACATGTTTGCTGCTCTACTTGCCACTGACTCTTTGGTGCTCCCTTAATATTCCTAAGTTCTACCCACAAAGCCTCGTTTGAAGACCTTTCCAAGATGTTATCTCTCCTTATTGCAGGAATTGACTCCTTAATTAATAGCGCTAGACCACCTCCCTTTGCACACCCTCCCCTGTCTTGCCTAAAGATCCAATACCTCAGAATATTGTCCTGCCCTTCCTTCAACCGTGTCTCTGCGATGCCAACAGTATCACACTTCCATGGCTCAACCCATAGACTTAACTCAATAGTCTTACTGATCACACTCCTAATATTAAAGCCTAATATCAAAATATTATTAATACTAATATATCCTGCCTTGCCTTTCCTTTGCTGTAACATGATGTGTCTTTATTTCACCAATATTCTGGGCTGGCACGGAGGCAGTGCCTCGCGATCGGAAGTGCTGTATTTCGGGATGAGACATTACACCGAGGCTCCGCCTGCCCCCTCGGGCTGGGTGTAAAAGACTGCATGGCCACCACTGGGAGAAAAGCAAGTGGGAGTTCTCCTCAGTGTCCTGGGATCAATATTTATCCCTCAACCAACTTCATTAAAAACGGATGATCTGGGTGATCGTTGTGTGTGGGATCTTGCTGTACAGACGTAGGGAGCCTACGGTGTAGCAGTGAGCATGCTTGAAGAGTATTTAATTGGTGTGGTTGATCTGGAGGTGATGAATGTGCTTATATAAATGATTTCCTCCTTTCGGTGACTGAAACTTTCCTGCAGGTCTCCTCACTCCTGAATAGCTGATTCCTCTCTGGGCTGGGGGCACCCACAAGGCCCTGCCACCCTGTGTGCTGGGGGAGGATGAGCAGAGGTGAACCGTTGTAACTGGGTTTGGGGATGGGTGATCAGAACTGATTCTGTGTTTACCTCTGTCCGATGCTCGCGGCGGAGTTGGCAGGCTGATTGACTGACCAATAACCATGAAACGTGCCCCAGCTGGGATTCACTAGAAAGGGTGGCACAGGGATTAAAACATTCTTCAGGATTTTGGTGTTGAAGTTGCTTCTAATCGGGTACTGAATTCAGAGAACTGTGAGCTGCATTAGGAGTCGCCTGGACTTGTTCATTCACTTGGGTGAGAGAGTATCACTCTGAAAACACTGATTAGAGCAAATTCATGAACCTTCCCATTTCCAGCCCATCTAGCTCCTCCATCCTGTTCCGCTATTTGGTTAGATCATGTCTGAACTGTATCTTAACACCATCTACCCACCTCAATTCTATAATCCTTTAACCTCTTTAACCATCAAAAATCTATCAATCTCAGGTTTGACATTTTTTTATTAGACCAATCCACACCACCACCCCACCTCGCCTCCTCCACTCAGCAGCGACAGTTTTTTCTGGGGGAGAAGAAAGAATTCCAGACTTTCAATACTCTGTGTGAGGAAATGCTTCCTGACATCCTCCCCGCACTCCCCGGCGGCCTCCCGAAAGGCCTGGCTCCAATTTTAAGGTTCTGCCTTATTTTCCTGGACTCCTCTCCAATCACCTGTTGGGTCCATTTGAATAGATGAGAGGACAGCACTGATACGGTTTTTAAAATGGTTTTCTTTTATTGAACAGGATTAAGCAAAAAGAAAGAGCAAAGTTTGGAGATTGGCTTCTAAGTAAGCCAGTCCCTGTACTGAATTTCTCCCAGGATTTTGATACTGAAAGCACACACTAGAATCCACAAAATATCCAAACCCTTATCTTGTTATTGTAAATGTCCTTCACAGGCTGTCTCTGTCTAGAAAAACAAGTCTTGCAGCTGCTGTTATGAAAAACTTGTCTGCCTGAATTGTGTACACTTCAGGAATGCAGTCAATCTTTAGCTAACCCAGCATACCTTCTGAGTTTTAAAATGTAGTCAAGTTAGCAGTGTTAGTTAACCCTTACAGTCAAGCATTTAAATGCAATTGCATAGGCAGAAATATCTTAAAATGAAGTCTTTGCATAGACTGAAGCAAACAGAGCTAGGCATACGTAGGATCTCTCCCATCCCTCCACCCTACGCCACCAGGAGAAACAGTTTCTCTCTCCATCGCCGTCATCAAATCCCTGAATCTACCACTGAACCCCCTAAACATGAAGGAGACAAGCCTAAACGATGTAACCACTCCTTGTAATTTAATCAGTCATGGGATTGGGAGCAAGTTGGGTGATAGGTTAGGTTTGGTTGAGAGGAAAATTATCCGGGGGAAGGAGGATCTGAGTGGGCCTGGAGGTTTGGATTGCATCTGTTTTAATGCAAGGAATGTAATGGGTAAAATGGTTGAGCTTAAGGCCTTAATGTTCGTGAGGAATTTAGATGTGGTGGCAGTGACGGAGATGTGGTTAAAGGAAGGGCAGGACTGGCAGCTAAATATTCCTGGGTATAAGTGTTTTAGGCATGATAGAGGAGGGTTGAAGGGAGGTGGTGGGGTGGCATTGTTAGTTAAGGAGCACATCACAGCAGTGCAGAGGGAGGATAATATAGAGGAGTTAGGGATTGAGTCGCTGTGGGTGGAGTTGAGGAATAGGAAGGGAGTGATTACTATGCTAGGGGTGTACTATAGGCCCCCCAACAGCCCACGGGCAGTGGAAGAAGGCATAAATAAAGACATTTTGGATAGGTGCAGAAAGAATAGGGTTGTTGTAGTGGGAGATTTTAATCTTCCTGGAGTGGATTGGAAGGTGCCTAGAGCTGGGGGTTCAGATGGGGAGGAATTTGTAAAACGTGTGCTGGAAGGGTCCTTGGAGCAGTATGTAACTAGCCCGACTAGGGAGGGGGCTATACTGGATTTAGTTTTGGGTAATGAGCTGGGTCAGGTGGTTGAGGTTGCAGTGGGTGAAGATGTGGCTAACAGTGACCACAAGTCTGCCTACTTTAGGATAATAATGGAAAAAGATGAGTGCTGTCCGAAGGGGAGGGTGCTTACCTGGGGGAAGGCAAGTTACAGCCGGATTAGGCATGAGCTGATGGATACTGATTCAGAGAGGCTGTTTGCAGGTAAGTCCATGTTCCCAGTTGCTTAGACCTAACATATGCCTCTCTCTTCTTCCTGACCAAGTCCTCAATATCCCCTGTAATCCACAAGTGGGAGGCTTTCAAGGGAAAACTGAAAAGGTTGCAAGAAAGACATGTGCCGGTTAAGAGGAAGGATGGGAAAGGTAGGATTAGAGAGCCGTGGATTACAGGGGATATTGAGGACTTGGTCAGGAAGAAGAGAGAGGCTTATATTAGGTCTAAGCAAGTGGAAACGGAGAGAGTACTGGAGGAATATAGAGAGAGTAGTAGGGAGCTCAAAAGGGGAGTTAGAAGGGTGAAAAGGGGGCATGAAATGGCTTTGGCAGATAGGATTAAGGAAAATCCAAAGGCATTTTACTCTTATATTAAGAACAAAAGGGTGGTTAGAGGGAAAATCGGTCCTCTTAGGGGAACTGTGCTTAGAGTCTGAGGGAATGGTGGAGATCCTGAATGAATACTTTGTGTCAGTATTCACGAAGGAAGAGGGGCTTGGTGTCTTGTACTGTCTTGGAGGGAGCTGTAGGCTAGTTGAAAGAAATATCCATTACAAAGGAAGAAGTAGGGTTAGGGTTAGGGTTTTTAGGCAGCATAAAAACTGATAAAGCTCCGGGGCCTGATGACATTTATCCCAGGCTGCTTAGGGAGGTGAGAGGTGAAATTGCTGGGCCTCTGACGCAAATCTTTGTCTCTTCTTTGGACACAGGTGAGGTCCCAGAGGACTGGAGGATAGCGAATGTGGTACCGCTGTTTATAAAAGGTAGTAGGGATAACCCTGGAATTATAGGCTGGTGAGTTTGACGTCAGTGGTAGGAAAGTTGTTGGAAAAAATTCTTAGGGATAGGATGTATATGCATTTGGAACGTCGCGATCTGATTAGGGATACGCAGCATGGCTTTGTTAAGGGGAGGTCTTGCCTTACGAATCTGGTAGAAGTTTTTGAGGTGACAAAAACGGTTGACGAAGGACGAGCCATTGATGTCGTCTATACGGATTTCAGTGAGGCGTTTGACAAAGTCCCTCATGGTAGGTTGGTTGAAAGGTTAAGGCTCATGGGATACAGGGACAGGTATCTAGATGGATTGAAAACTGGCTAGGTAACAGGAGACAGAGTAGTAGTGGAAGGGTCCTTTTCTAGCTGGAGATCTGTCACCAGTAGTGTGCCGCAGGGCTCAGTACTGGGACCTCTTCTATTCGTAATATATATAAATGACTTGGAAGAGGGCGTACGTGGTGTGATCAGCAAGTTTGCAGATGACACAAAGATGGCAGGATTGGCAGAGAGTGAGGAGGAGTGTCAGGCAACACAGCAGGATATAGATAGGCTGGTATATTGGGCAGATAAATGGCAGATGGAATTTAATCCTGATAAATGTGAGGTGATGCATTTTGGAAGGAATAATGTAGAGGGGAGTTACGTGATAAAGGGTAGACCTATTAAAAGTATAGAAATGTAGAGGGACCTGGGAGTGCAAGTGCACAAGTCTTTGAAGGTGGCAACATAGGTGGAGAAGGTTGCAAAGAAAGCTTATGGTATGCTAGCCTTTATAGGAAGGGGTATAGAGTACAAGAGCTGGCGTCTAATGCTGCAGTTGTACAGAACGTTGGTTAGACCACATTTGGAGTACTGCGTCCAGATCTGGTCACCTTACTACCGGAAGGACGTGGAGACCCTGGAGAGAGTGCAGAGAAGGTTTACCAGGATGCTGCCTGGTATGGAAGGATTGGGTAAATTGGGGCTGTTTTCTTAGAAAGACGGAGATTGAGGGGGGATCTAATAGAGGTGTATAAGATAATGAAGGGTATAGATAGAGTAAACAGTGGCAGGCTTTTTCCTAGATTGGAGACAAATATCACGAGGGGCCACAGGCTTAAGGTGAGGGGGGAGAAGTATAATTTGGATGCTAGAGGGAGGATTTTCACACAGAGGGTCGTGGGGGTATGGAATGCACTGCCAAGTAAGGTGGTGGAGGCAGGACGCTGGACTTGTTTAAGGTTTACTTAGATAGACACATGAACGAAATAGGGATGGAGGGTTATAGGAGACTGTTTTAAATAAGGATCAGAGCCTTGGGACGCTCCTGGAAATCAACTGTTACATGTATTGATGTTTTTCTCTTTTACTCTGCAGGTGCGATGGTCCACCTTGTTGTCTAATGAGGGGCATACACACGGTGGGTCGTGCGTGGGCTGCTCTTGGATGTTTCAAGAGTAGCCTAGTACTTCATGTCGTTTGTGTACGCTTAAAACTGGACCAGCAGATGGGCACCACGACAGCTCAGTGACTATCACTGTTTGCTGTGCAGATACATGGATTTGGGCCAGTGTCTGTGGGAGTTTGCGCGTTCTCCGTGGTTGCGTGGGTTTCCTCCGGGTGCTCCAGTTTCCTCCCACACCCCAAAGATGTGCTCTTAGGCTGATTGGTGTAACAAATTGTCCTAAATTATTCTCTCCTTAATCTAGTTTCCAACGGGGGTACCATAAGCATAGACATGGGTCAAGGGTGGAGAGGAAAAGCACATTGTTAAGATGATGGTGTGGGCTCGTTGGGCTGAAGGGCCTGTTTCCCATGCTGTGTTGTTCTTTGCTCTTTGTTGGTATTATTCTGGTGTATTTGGGATGAATCTCAAGATGGAGCCTTACACAAAACTTCCACTGTCTTTATATTATGTTCAATTAAAGGCCAATTTATCTTTTGTTGCCAGTTACAAAACTAAATCTTTTGATTGCAAATCCCCTAAATTCCTCAGCTCGATTTAATTCCTAGCTTCCCGCCATGTGAGAGTTATTCCAGTCTATTTTTCCTGCATCCAGATTGGATAATCTCACCATTTCCCGTTCCTTGATCTGTAACAGTGTTCCTCACTCATTCAATTTGTCAATGTCCCTTTGCAGTTACCTGCTCCCAATAGCACAGCTTACTGTAACCTCTCAACTTCTTTTCACCTGGATATCGAACTCACTATTCCATCATCTGAGACATTGCTAATCCTGGTGAAAATCTGCGGCCCCAGTACAGATCCCAGGGGATCACCACCTGCCAATTAAAGGACAAATCCTTAATGCCTATCCGTTCTCCTTATTCCCAGTGAGGTCTCATTGCAGAGAGACTTTACAAACCACTGATTAGGCCCCTGCTAGGCTACTGTGTCCACTTCCGGGTTCCACACTTTAGTAAGGAAGTCAAGGGCTTGGAGAGGGTGTGGAGGGAGATTTTCTAGAATGTTCCTAGGAATGAAGGACTTCAGTTAATGTGAAAAGACTGGGAGAAGCTGGATTGTTCCCCGCGGAACAGAGAAGGTTAAAGGGGAGATTGAATCGAAGAGTTCAGAATCAGAAAGATTTAGATGGAGTGAATAAGGAGAATCTGGTTATGGAACACAGATTTAGTGATTGGCAAAGGACTAGAGGTGAGATGGGGAAATGTATTTCTAATTTCCACAAGATCTTCTCGAGTGTAGGAAGCAGATTGAGTTGTTACTAAGGGGAATTAGAGAAGTATTTGATAAAGTGACATTTCCAGAGCTATGGGGGAAAGATGGACGTGGTGTGGAGCAGGACTAATTGGATAGATCTTTCGTAGAGCCAGCAGAGAAATTGGATCAAATGGCCTCCTCCTTCGTTAGTTGATGCAGCGATGCTGAGGGAGTGCTGCACTGTGGGAGGGTCAGTGCTGAGGGAGTGCTGCACTGTGGGAGGGTCAGTGCTGAGGGAGTGCTGCACTGTGGGAGGGTCAGTCCTGAGGGAGTGCTGCACTGTGGGAGGGTCAGTGCTGAGGGAGCGCCACACTGCAGGACGGTCAGTGCTGAGGGAGCACCACACTGCGGGACGGTCAGTGCTGAGGGAGCGCCGCGCTGTGGGAGGGTCGGTGCTGAGGGAGCGCTGCCCTGCGGGAGGGTCGGTGCTGAGAGAGAGCATCGCGCTGCGGGAGGGAGCGTCACGCTGTGGGAGAGTCAGTGCCGAGGGAGCACAGCACTGCGGGAGACTCAGTGCTGAGGGAGCGCCGCACTGCAGGAGGGCAGTGCTGAGGGAGCGCCACACTGTTGGACGTTCAATACTGAGGGAGCGCCGTACCGTCAGAGGGTCAGTGCTGAGGGAGTGCCACACTATGGGAGCATCAGTGCCAAGGGAGCACCGCCCTGTGGGAGCATCAGTGCCGAGGGAGCGCCGCGCTGTGGGAGGGTCAATGCTGCGGGAGGGTCTGTGCTGAGGGATAACTGCGCTGTGGGAGGGTCGGCGCTGTGGGAGGGTCAGTACTGAGGGAGCGCTGCACTGTGGGAGAGTCAGTACTGACGGAGCACCACGCTATCAGAGGGTCAGTGCTGAGGAAGGGTTCAGTGCTAGAGGAGCAGTGCACTATTGGAGGTGCTGTCTTTTTCATGTGATATTAAACTATCTCAGTTGGACTTAAAGAAAATCCCACAGCTACTATTGGAAGAAAGGGTGGACAAGGGGTTCTCCCTGGTGAGCTAGGTCCAATATTTATTCCTCGGCCAACATCGCTTGAAAGAAATGAGTTATCTGGTTCCGATCATGTTTCTGTTTGTCGGAGTTTGCTGTGCACTAATTTCCTGCTGCATTTCCTACATTACCACAGGGACCAGATAATATGAAGAGTTTCACTGGGTCAGGAACAATTTGAGTCATTGAGATGGATCAAATGGGTACCTCAGTGACTGAGTGTTTGAATCTCCCTGCCCCTACAGATGACAGTGTATCTGGAGTGAGTGAGTGGGATTACCAGGACCAACGTCTCTCTCAGCTGGAACAGAGGCTGCAACAACAGGAGGATGAAATTACACTGCTCAAGTCTGCACTTGCTGATGCTCTCCGACGCATCTGCTTCTATGACCAGCACTTCTCAATGCTGAAAGCCAGTCTTCCCGGTACGTGCCCAATCCCTACTCCCTCTCCTGGTGTTAGTTGGATTTTTTTGGGGGAAATGGGTGAAAGGGAGTGGGTTTAGGTGAGTTTCCTGGGATAGGATTTTATTATGGGGGGTGGAGGTTTGAGAGTGGTGTTTGATGTGGTTTGTTGGTTGGAGGCCAGGGTTTGAGGGTTGCGAGTGTGGGAATTGATTGTTGGGGAGGGGTTTAATGAGGTTTGGGAGTTTGGGGTGGGTCCAGTGGAGAATGGTCCCCTGGCTGTGGGACTGCCCAGTAAAGGGGCAGGAGAGCAGCAAAGATCGAGACTGTTTATTGTCTGAGGGAGGAGTGAGAGAAGTGGCATTCCTGGAATGTTCTTTCCACACATGGAGGATGCTGTGGAGAGTTCTCCCTGGGGACGCAGTGACCTAGTGGAATTGTTGCTGGATTAATAATCCACAGAGCCAGGATAATGCTCTGGGGGCACTGGTTCAAATCCCACTACACCAGATGTGAAATTTAATTTCAGTATAAACCTGGAATTAAATCAAAAGATCATGAAACATAAGAAATAGGAGCAGGAGTAGGCCATCTGGCCCTTCGTGCCTGCCCCACCATTCAATAAGATCATGGCTGATCTGTCGTGGCTCAGTTCCACTTTCCGGCCCTCTCCCCATAACCCTTAATCCCCTCTCTTATCAAAAACCCATCAACCCGCTTCTTGAAAATATTTAGCGAGGCAGCCTCCACCACTTCAATGGGTAGAGAATTCCAGAGATTCACCACCCTTTGAGTGAAGAAGTTCCTCCTCAACTCCGTTCTAAAACGCCCCCCCTTTATCTTGAGGCTGTGCCCCCTAGTCCTACTGTCTTTTTTGAGCGGGAAGAGTCTCTCCACCTCTATCCTATCCATCCCATTCATCATCTTATACGTCTCAATGAGATCTCCCCTCATTCTTCTAAACTCCAACGAGTACAAGCCTAGTTTATTCAGCCTCTCCTCATAGCTCAACCCCCTCAACTCCGGTATCAGCCTAGTAAACCTCCTCTGCACTCCCTCCAAGGCCAAAATATCTTTGCGCAGGTGCGGTGCCCAAAACTGCACACAGTACTCCAGCTGCGGCCTCACCAATGCCCTATACAGCTGCAGCAAGACCTCCCTACTTTTATATTCAATCCCCCTCGCTATGAAGGCCAGCATCCCATTCGCCTTCCTGACCACCTGCTGCACCTGCAAGCTGGGTTTTTGCGACTCATGCACAAGGACCCCGAGGTCCCTCTGCACCGTCGCCTGCTGCAGTTTTTCGCCACGTAAGTAATAGTCCTTCCTACCATTCTTCCTACCAAAGTGGACCACCTCACACTTGCCAACATATAATTGCCGTAATATCCCACCTAGTTCACTCATGCCCTTTTAGAGAAGAAAATCTACCATCCTTAGCTGGTCCAGCCAAGTGTGACTCCAGAACCACAGCAATGTGGTTGACAAATGCCCTCTGAAATGGCAATCAGGCCTGGGCAATAAACACAGGCCCAGCCAGTGACATCCATGTCCCATGATGAAATTAAGAAGTTGATGGGATGGTCAATTTGGAACTTGAAAGGAAAGTTGAGAAATTTGGAGAGAGAGAGAGAAGGTTGAGAGTGGTGTCCTTCAGGAATGTATGAGATATGTAAAGATCTTTATCTCTGTCTCTCACTCTTTTTTTAGGAAATCCCACTTTACAAAGCCCATTTTCTGCCTCAGGTCACAGTGAACGGCCCAGTGCAAAAAGGAGCCAGTCGATAAGTTCAGCTTATGATTTATCTCGACACACTGGAGACTCCAGCGCAAGGTACCAATCATCCTCATTCTGTCTAACCCGTGCCGTTCATTATACCAGGCAGCTTTGCAAATGGTCGCAGTCGCTCCATCAGTTATTATCCAGCTGTGACCTAGCAGTACAGTGAAGTCTAATGCACTAATATCAGTCAAATTTTCTTTCCCCCATCTCAGACTATTTTAAATTGGATAGTGTCAGTAGTGGGAGTAAGAAACATACTTTCTTATTGTTGTGAATTCTCCCCTCCAGTTGTTTGCTCTCAGCAGGGTGGAAAAGATTGAACTGTACTTCCCAGAAATTGTCCTGGAGATTGGGCAAACCCCCTCCTTCCCAGCTCACTCCTAGCGGGCCTGGGGTGAGGTACGTCAATGTGAGTAGCAGGACAGAAGCAGAACCCCCTCTTGGTCTGTCATCTCTGGCAATGAGGTGGTCGTCATGATGTGGAGATGCTGGCGTTGGACTGGGGTGAACACAGTAAGAAGTCTCACAACACCAGGTTAAAGTCCAACAGGTTTGTTTGGTAGCAAACGCCACTAGCTTTCAGAGTTTGCCCCTTCGTCAGATGAGTGGGCATTCTGACCACAAACAGAACATATAAAGGCACACACTCAGTTTACAGAATACTGATTACAATGCAAGTCTTTACAGCTAATCAAGTCATGAAGATGCAGACAATGTGAGTGGAGATAGCATTAAGCATAGGTTAAAGAGATGTGTAATGCCTCCACACAGGACAGTAAGTGAGACAGGAGCAAGTCCAGGCAAGTCATGGGAGTTATAAATAGTGTGACATGAACCCAAGATCCTGGTTGAGGCTGTTTTCGTGTGCAGAACTTGACTATCGGTTTCTGCTCAGTGACTCTGCGCTGTCGTATGTCGTGAAGGCCGCCTTGGAGAACGTTTACCTGAAGATCAGAGGCTGCATGCCCGTGACCGCTGAAGTGTTCGTCAACAGAAAGGGAACAGTCTTGCCACGTGATTGTTGAGCAGTGTTCATTCATCCGTTGTCGTAGCATCTACATGGTCTCCCCAATGTACCCTGCCTTAGGATATCCTTTCCTGCAGCGTATCAGGTAGACAACATTGGCCGAGTTAGAAGAGTATGTGTCATGTACCTGGTGGATGGTGTTCTCACGTGAGATGATCCGGCATATCTTGCAGATATTGCTGTGGCAGGGTTGTGTGGTGTTGTGGTCACTGTTCTCCTGAAGACTGGGTAATTTGCTGCGGACAATGGTCTGTTTGAGGTTATGCGGTTATTTGAAGGCAAGAAGTGGGGGTGTGGGGATGGCCTTGGCGCGATGTTCGTTGAAGACTCCGGAGAAGATGTCATAGCTTCTCCATTCCTGGGAAGTACTGGACGACGAAGGTCCACCGTGTCCCGTGTTTGTCTTCTGAGGAGGTCGGTGTGGTTTTTCATTGTGGCGCGTCGGAACTGTCGATCGATGAGTCGGGCGCCATATCCTGCTCTTATGAGGGCATCTTTCAGTGTCAGGAGGTGTCTCTTGCAATCCTTCTGATCTGAGCAGCTCCTGCGTATATGGAGGGCTTGTCCGTAGACGATGGCTTCTTTAACGTGTTTAGGGTGGAAGCTGGAGAAGTAGAGCATTGTGAGGCTATCTGTGGACTTGCGGTACAGTGAGATATGAGATGACCGTCCTTGATGGCGATGCATGTGTCCGAGAGTGCACCGATTCCGGAGAATAGTCCATGGTGAGTCTGATGGTGGGATGGAAATTGTTGATGTCATCATATAGTTGTTTGTGATTGTTCACCATGAGTCCAAAGGAAGAAAATGTATCTAGTATATAGCATCGGTTGAAGGTCCTGTGCAGTGAAGAAGTCTTATTCGGGCCTATGTTGGTATATTGAGGTGCGAATTTGGTCCCCATGCTGTTCAGTGTGTCTCGATAGAGAACTGGTTGTTGAAGGTGAAGACATTGTGGTCCAGGATGAAGTGGATGAGTTGTAAAATTGCATCTGGAAACTGGCAGTTGTTGGCATACTGAGGCCGTTGCAGCAATGCCATCATCGTGGAGGATGCTGGTGTAGAGTGCCGAGACATCCATCATGACGAGGAGTGCTCCTGGTTCGACTGCTCCAAGTGTGCTTAGTTTCTGTAGGAAGTCCATAGTGTCGTGACAAAAGCTGGGGGTTCTTTGTACAGTGGGTTTCAGGATGACCTCGATGTAGCCTGAGAGGTTCTCGCACAGGGTCCCATTGCCTGATACGATGGGACAGCCAGGTGTGTTTGCCTTGTGTACCTTTGGGAGGCAGTAGAGATCTCCAACACGGGGATGAGAGCGCAGAGGGTGCTCTGAAGGTCCGGATCAAAAGTCTTGATCAGAGTGTTGAGTTGACGGGTGTGTTCTTTGGTTGGATCTGAGGGTAACTGTCTGTAGGGTTCCTTGTTCAGTTGTTGGTACACTTCTTTGCAGTAATCCGTTCTGTTCAGTATGACGATGGCTCCTCCTTTGTCATCAAACCAGTAGACAATGTTGCACTTGGTCTTGAGAGCATGGATGGCTCTTTGTGGATGACAATCTCAAACAGACCGTTGTCTGCAGCAAACTACCCAGCCTTCAGGAGAATAGTGAGCACAACACCACACAACTCTGCCACAGCAACATCTGCAAGACATGCTGGATCATCGACACAGATGCCATCATCTCACATTTTAACACCATCCACTAGGTACACGGCATGTACTCTTGCAACTCAGCCAATGTTGTCTACCTGATACGCTGCAGGAAAGGATGCCCCGAGGCATGGTACACTGGGGCGACCCTGTAGACAATACAACGGATGAATGAACACCGCTCGACAATCACCAGGCAAGACTGTTGCCTTCCTGTTGGGGAACACTTCAGCAGTCACGGGCATTCGGCCTCTGATCCTCAGGTAAGCGTTTTCCAAGGCAGCCATCACAACATGACAACGCAGAGTCGCTGAGCAGAAACTGAGCAGATAGCCAACTTCCACACGCATGAGGACAGGATCTTGGGTTCATGTCACAATTTGTAACCCCCATGACTTGCCTGGGCTTGCAACATCTCACTTACCATCCTGTGTGGAGACAATACACATCTCTTTAAACTATGCTTAATGCTATCTCCACTCACATTGTCTGCACCTTTAAGACTTGATTAGCTGTAAAGACTTGCACTCTAATCAGTGTTCTGTAAACTGTGATTGCCTTTACAAGCTCTATCTGTAATTAGAACTCCACTCGCCTGACGAAGGGGCAAACTCCAAAAGCTAGTGGCATTTACTACCAAATAAAACTGTTGGACTTTAACTTGGTGTTGTGACACTTCTTAATGAAGTGGTCGCCCAGGGCTGGTGGGGATTGGAAGTGAAGTTAGGAGAATTGCGCTGAGTGTGGTCACTAAGTCCTGCAGAGAAAGTTCAAGTAAAATTTGTTTATTAATGTGACAAGTAGGCTTACATTAACACTGCAATGAAGTTACTGTGAAAATCCCCTAGTTGCCACACTCCGGCACCTGTTTGGGTTATACTGAGGGAGAACTGAGCGTGGCCAATGCACCTAGCCAGCACATCTTTCAGACTATGGGAGGAAACTGCAGCACCCTGAGGAAACCCACGCAGACACAGGGAAACGTGCAGACTCAGCACAGACAGTGACCCAAGCCAGGAATCGAATCCAGGTCCCTAGCGCTGTGAGGCAGCAGTGCTTGCTGCCTTGCTACCCAAAGTTGGTCCCCCCACCACCTGGACGGTGATGTGTGCCCAGTGCCATTGGAGAGTGAGGAGGATTTCACTGTGTGGGAGAGTGTTGTGTGATGGGACGGGAGGGTGGGAGGAGCTGCAAATTTATAACTCATTTATGTGTTAATTTTTTTCACTTTAACGTGTACCATCTACAGTTTTACAGGCACAAAGGACAGAAAAGCCTCAGGGATTGAGGTGTTACACAGAGTGCGCGTACAGCACCCCAGGGGTCAGGCAGTAATGGGCATGCGTACGGGCACCCAGGAGTCGGAATTCACTGTCAGGAATCCTCCAGGCTTGCTAGTCTCTCAGTGCTTGTCGCACAATGAGCCTGATCCTCATCCAACCCAACCACACACCTTAGCCCAACAGTGTGCTGGGCTGCACAGCAAGGCTGAGGTGGAGAGTCCAGGATGCCAGCCTCCTGCCCACGCAGCTCCTCTTCAACTCGATGGTGAATGTGACAAGCTCTCAATCCACTTGGCAGAATCTGGAGTCCAGCAGCCAGCTGGAGCAAACAATCAGCAGCCTGTCCAGCTTCTGAACGCGCGCACAGGAATCCAGCTCCAACCTGCAGAAGCTCACTCTGGAGATCAATGTGTGCAAGGAGCACAAACTGAGAGCAATGCTGCCCCAAAACCTGCCTCTGGACAAGTCCATCCTCTCTCACAGGATAAAGTGCAGCAATCTTCTCACTGTCCGTTCCAAGCACTCTCCAACGGGATCAAAGTGCAGCAGGATAAGCAGCGGACTCCGAGAGCATCCCCACAGGATCCCTGCCAGGGTTTGTCAGAAGCTGTCATTCCCATGGCTCCTCTGAATGGGAGCCAGTCCAAAGCAGAGAGCCTTCCTCCTCCATTCCAGCCAGAAACAGCCCCTCATTCAGATATATCTCTCAGCCAGCTGAAAAGTGAAGTCTATGCTACAGTGATCAGTGCAAATGGATCTGAACATTTGCAACATGAGCACTCCACAACTCCCACAGCCAGTCCAGGTTCAGCCCAGGGATTTCCCTCAGCAGCCGGCCTTGATGTATCGCCGGCTGCCCGTCAGACACAGTCCGTGCTGGTGTCCAAAGTCTTGCCACGGCCCCAGGGAAGTCTGGAGGAGCTGGATATTCAAACTCGGGCTCCTCGGAGTGTGAGTCAAGCTACCCAGCTGAGCCTGAAGGATGGTGTCGCCTCGCTACCTCCTGTGACTGGCGCTGCTGTGAGCAAGAAGCTGCTGTGCGTGGGATATTAGCTGTAGTGTTAAATATGTGGGTTGGTGAACCATTCCACCCTTCAATCCAGACCCCTCCTGACCCAACCACTCTCACTCACTCCTAAAATCCCAACACCTCGCTGTTCTCCTTTTTGCAGAAGATTTCTGTTGATCTGTAGAGTTGCCTTTTCCACATCATTGCTCACAAAGCAGCTCATTGTCAACTGAATTTGAGGAATCTAAGGTGGTTGATTGCTGGAACTGGAGTAATCTGCTTCTGGTGTCAGCTTCTGTCAGTGTACTGTATCCTGGATTGATTCCAGATGTGAGCCTCTGGATGGAGGTTGTAGCAGGTCTGAGTGTGCTGCTCTTGTAATCAAAACGTCGCTGTGTTGGAATGAACCCTTCACCATCTTTCATTAGGTGGCAGCTTCCTGTGCCAAGTGAAGGGGACAATCTCAGACTCAGTGTAGCTCCCAGTGTTCTGGTGCCATTTTGTAATGCCCAGCATGACTGCTATACACGAGGCAGGGGAGGGGGTATGAGAGAGGCAAGCTTTGAACAAATCAAGCTTTCAGTCCATTTTAAGAAACGAGGGCTTGTGTTCCTCCTCACTCTGCCTTCAAGCTCCATTTAGTGAGGCTTTGTGTGTAAATGTAGCTGGGGACAATCTCCATCTCTTGTAGAAAGGAGGCTGTTGACATTCTGGGACATTTTGAGATAAAAAGAGAGGAGGCATTGGAGGTTCTGAGAAACATTAAGGTGGACAAGTCCCCAGAACCAGATAGGGTCTATCCCAGAATAGTGAGGCAAGGGAAGAAATTGCTG
Organism: Carcharhinus amblyrhynchos; assembly: GCF_965287045.1. Classification (NCBI taxonomy): domain Eukaryota; kingdom Metazoa; phylum Chordata; class Chondrichthyes; order Carcharhiniformes; family Carcharhinidae; genus Carcharhinus; species Carcharhinus amblyrhynchos. The sequence goes on along the minus strand of NW_027650071.1, from coordinate 163,730 downwards.
AGGCCTTGGCCAAAATCTTTGTATCCTCTTAGTCACATGCGAGGTACCAGAGATTGGAGAGTAGCCAACACTGTTCCTCTATTTAAGAAGGGCAGAAGAGACAATGTAAGAACTTACAGGCCTGAGAGTCTTATATCAGTGGTGGGGAAATTATTGGAGGAGACTTTTAGGGACAGGATGTACTCCCATCTGAAGAGAATAGGCTTATTAGTGACAGGCAGCATGGTTTTGTGAAGGGGAGATCGTGTCTCACAAACTTGATTGAGTTCTTTGAGGAAGTGACAAGTGGATTTGTATACATGGACTTTAGTAAAGCCTTCGATAAAGTTCTTCATGGCAGGCTGATACAGAAGGTGAAGTCATATGGGATCCGAGGTGAGCTGGTAAGATGAATACAAAACTGGCTTGGACACAGAAAACAGAGAGTAGCAGTGGAAGGGTATTTTTCTAACTGGAGGTCTGTGACAAGCGGTGTTCCATAAGGATCAGTGCTGGGGCCTCTGTTTGTAATATATGTAAATGATCTGGAGAAAAATGTAGATGGTCTGATTATTAAATTTGCAGATTGTTCAAAAATTGAGGGAGTAGCGGATAGTGAGGAGGATTGTCAGAGGATACGGTAGGATATAAATCAGCTGAAGACTTGGGTAGAAAGATGACAGATGGAATTGAACCCAGACAAATGTGAGGAGATGTGATTCGGAAGATCCCTTGGTAGAGCCCTTAGAAGTATTAACATACAGAGGGATCCAAGCGTGCAGATCCACAGTTCCCTGAAGGTGGCAACTCAGGTGGACAAAATGGTCAAAAAGGCATATGGCATGCTGGCCTTCATCAGTTGGGGTGTCGAGTATAGGAATTGGAAAACCATGTTGCAGCTGTACGAGACTTTGGTTAGGCTGGATTTTGAGTATTGTGTACAATTCTGATCGCCACACTACCAAAAGGATATTGATGCATTGGAAAGGGTGCAGAAAAGATTTACCAGGATGTGGCCTGGTTTGGAGGATATGGACCATGAAGAAAGGATGAACAAACTTGGATTGTTTTCACTGGAGCGTCAGAGGATGGCGGGGGGACCTGATACAAGGTTTACAAGATCATAACAGGCTTGGATACAGTGGATCGTCAGAGTCTTTTTCCCAGGATCGAAGGGTCAATTACTCAGGGGCATAGGTTGAAAGTGAGAGGGAGAAAGTTTACAAAAGCTGTAAGGGACAAGTTTTTCACACACACGGTGGTGAATGCTGCCAGAGGAGGTGGTAGGTAGCCATGATGTGGATATACCGGCATTGAACAGGGTGGGTGCAATGTCTCTCTTGGGAAACCTCGTGAATAGTGATTGAGGTAGTCCACGGGGTTCAGCATCTCTGGATGAAGGAAGCAAAGATTGGCATTTGGAAAAAGACATTTCCTGAGCTTTGCAGTTAATAGACTTTTTGGGCAGGTCAGTCGGAGAGAGTAGGAGAGTTGCACCGTTTCTAGTAGGGTCTACTCTTCTGAGTGAAGTTGGAGACAGAGGCTGGGGAGATTGAGTAATGACTGGAGTCATGTCCCTGGATTAATTTGGTACTGACAGTGAGTAGGGGCTTCTGATTTCCAACACCTCCATCTGTGAACCTTGATCAGGTAGAAATCCCACAAAAACTTTCAACATCCAATCAGTTCCCATCGACACAGTCCTAGAAAGTAGAGAATTGGAAATGGGAGTGAGTGTGAGACACTGGATTGGAGGAGGACGCAGAGTAAGCGATTTGGAGAACGCTGGCTGGAGCTTCCACCCTTGGCTGGTTTTAGCATGTCGAGACCTCATTGTTTCTTTACTAACTTCTAACCCCATTAAAATGATGACTGACCAAGGTGTGTGACTAATGCATGTCAAATTCCAATCACTACTGAATCAAAACCTAATCAAACCCTGCCTGCGTTTGGGGAAAATGGAGTGATCTTCACATAAGCTAACGTCCTGGGAAATCCCCTCACTCCAGGAGTGAGACAGCAAGCATCAAAAATCATTGCCATTCTTTCGCAGAGAGGTTGGAGGGCAGCACGTTCTGCGATTGAGCAGTGAACCGGACATGATGGGGAGCCTGGCTTCACTCAGTCAGAATTACAGGGAGTGGATTGAGATAGGGAGGTGAATGTCTTGCTGCTCCGTTTCACAGGGAGTGTTTAATGTGGAAATTGTGAGTGAGCCTTGCTTAAATCTCCATTCTCTACAAACCAAGGGCAGTGGAACTCACTAACAACCTGGGAACATGGCTGTACTGCAGCTTGACATCTCATCAGCTGAAGGGTGGTCTGGATTGTGTGGCATGGTGAATCAAACTTGTTCCCCTCTATCTAACCCCAACAACATTTCTCTGTAACCTGGGTGTCTGGCTTCTAATACACGGCCTCCCCTCTCTGTTCACTCATCCTCCCATCCCGCCTTTGATACTAACCACTGGTCTTCTTCAGGTTAAGACGCAGCAATACATCAGATAAACTCGGAGCTATGCGGGACGCAGAAAACGGAAAACCCAAACTTGCAAGAAAATCTGCCTCCTCCATAAATTTGCTGACAAAATCCAGGAATACAGACAGGTGAGTGTTAGATAATACCTTTTCTTTTCTCTTCTTCTCTCTCTCTCTCTCTCTCTCTCTCTGTCTTTTCCCAGCTCCTCTAACAGTCAGCGCTGCCTCTTTCACAATTTGCTTTCACCATCTGGCCAACTTGCTGCCCATTTCCCTGTCTCTTCACCACTGCGCCCCTACCCCTCTGGCCTGTCTGTCTCCCCACCCCCTCTAGCTTGCTTGTCTCCCCCACCCCACCCCCTCTGGCATGTTTATCTCCCCCACCCCACCATCTCTGGCCTGCCTGTCTCCCCCACCCCGCCCCCTCTGGCCGGTATGTCTACACCACCCCTCTCCCTCTGGCCTGCCTGACTCCCCCACCCTGCCCCCTCTAGCCTGCCTGTCTCCCCCACCCCGCCCCCTCTGGTCGGTGTATCTATACCACTCCTCTCCCTCCTGGCCTGTGTATCTATACCACTCCTCTCCCTCTGGCCTGCCTGTCTACACCATCCCTCCCCATCTGACTGTCTGTCTCCCCATTACCCCCTCCCTCTGGCCTGCTTGTCTCTCTTCCCCTGCCAACTGGTTGAGATAAGACTGAGTTGCGAGCCTGGGCTGATCCCCATGTTGGGAAAGAGTTGGAATCTTGTCCCAGCCTGCTCCAGCTTTCAGACACATGAATGGCGATTCTTTTAATAAAGAAAGCTGCCATTATTTCAGCACAACTGTTGATGAAATTCTCCAGCTTCTGAATGGCTGCAGTGGATACAGGGGCCCCAGTTGATTGCAATCTAACTGTAGGGGTTTCATTTCGAGAAAGGAACTAATTGTGCAGGAGAAACACTCCATTCAGAATTGACCTTTCAGCGAATATGTCACTTAGTTATTCAGATTTTGATGCTGTGATTTTTATTTTGGGTGGCACTGGATCCTTATACTATTGGACATCTCCAGGTTTTAAACCCAATCCTTCACCGGGGAACATTCATGTAAACAGGTGTTCTACATGGGTGACTGAATCATGACAACGCCATGATTTTCTGTTCCACCTCCTCCACTGTCAGCACCTCTCCCCCTGCCTTCTTCGGCCCCCCCCACCCATCTCTCACCAACCCCATTGCTGGTCCTCATCACTGCCAGGTACCACTTACTGGGTCAGCTCTGGCTGAATGAGTTGTCCTCCCCTGCCCTCCACCTTGAATCAGGACATATGGGGTTAATTTGAAAATACCCCATATATCTCTACCCTTGGGGTGGCACAGTAGTTAGCATCGCTGCCTCACAGCACCAGGGCCCCTGGTTCGATTCCCACTTGGGTCACTGTCTGTGTGGAGTCTGCACATTCTCCTCGTGTCTGTGTGGGTTTCCTCCGGGTGCTCCCATTTCATCCCACAGCCTGAAAGATGTTCTGCTTAGGTGGATTCACCATGCTAAATTGCTCTTTAGTGTCAGGGGGAGTAGCCAGGGTAAATGCATGCGGTTATGGGGATAGGACCTGGGATTGTGGTCAGTGCAGACTCAGTGGGCTGAATGACCTCTTTCTGCACTGTAGGCATCCTGTGGTTCTCCACTTTCTGCCTACTAACCAATTCTCTATCCATTCTGATCTATCTTATCTGCAGCTCCCTGAGACCATGTCTCACCTCTCAACCTTGCCTATATTATCTTATAAAATGCCTTTTGAAAATCTAGGCATACCACATTCCCCCTTATCTACCCTACCACGTACATCGTCAGGAGAATCATAGAATTCTTACAGTGCAGAAGAATTCTTATAGTGCAGAAGAGCCATTCAGCCCGTCGAGTTTGCACTGACTCTTTGACAGAGCATCTTACCCAGACCCTCTCCCTACTTGTAGCCCCACGCATTTAGCATGGCCAATCCACCTAACCTACACATCTTTGGACACAAAGGGGCAATTTAACACGATCAATCCATTTAACTTGCATATTTTTCGGACTGTGGGAGGAAACTGGAGCGCTCGGAGGAAACCCATGCAGACACGGGGAGAACGTGCAGACTCACACAGACAGTGATCCAAAGCCAGAATTGAACCCAGATCCTTGGCACTGTGAGGCAGCAGTGCTAACCCACTGTGCTGCCCATTTGAATAAATTTGTCAATCGCTATTTTCCTTTTGAAAGTCCATTGGTCAGATTAGATTCTAACTTTCTGAATGCTTTGTTCAGATTTGCTAAATAGATACCAGTCTAACCAGTCTGCCATTCTCTGTTTTCTCTCTCTCTCCCTCCTTTTTTGAATAGGCATGTTATATTTGCCAATCTGCTGGGATTGTGCCACAATGGAGGGAAATTGGGGAATTGGACGCAGTGCCCCCACTGCCTCTGCAGCAACCTAGTTTAAAGCGGTGAGGGTGAGAGAACATTAGGTCCTGGGGATCGGTCAGCTTTTAGCCCCTCAGGTTTCTCCAATACCTCTAATGCTAGTTATCTGACGTTCTTCACATTACTTACCCCATATTTCTGCAATATAACTAAAGAACAGTAGAGCACAGGAACAGGCCCTTCGGCCCACCAAGCCTGCACTGACACATGACACCTTTCTAAACAAAAGATCTTTGCCTCTATGCATTCCATATCACGCTATTTGCTGCCTATTCATGTATCTGTCAAAAATGCCTCTTCAACGTCCTCATTCCTCACAGTAATTTTGCCCTTACTGATCTGTGTCTCTCTTTTCTTTCCTGCAGCCGAGCCAAGGATCCATTCCAGACTTCAGGTATGAATCAGGAACCGTGGGGGTCAGTCACTACCCTGAGCCCTCAGACCGCCTCACAGCTGGGTGTGATTGGTGTGTGTGTGTGTCTGTGAAAGGTTTTGTGATTTGGCAGAGCCAATGCCAATGGATCATCTTTATTCGAAAAAATAATGACCCACTTGCTCTCCAACCTCTCTGAATCCAATCCCATCCTAAATTCCACTCGAATTCATTTCCTTTCAGTTTCTCCTTCCCTACAATGTACAAGCTTAGGGTTAGGAATAGTTGTTTATGCCTTTCCTTCGCTTGGCGATGACTTACTTAGTGGCTGCAATTCTTACGCTCCCAGTCTCGCTACCCGTACAACCCTTCCTCTGCTGCATCTCCCTCCCTGAAATTTAACCAATAATTCAGCCTGACAATTTCAATGTCGAACTGACAGACAGCAGCGGCAACAGGTCGGACAGTGGGAAACCACAAGACATAGGAGCAGAATGAGGCCACTCGGCCCATTGAGTCTGCTCCGCATTCAATCATGGCTGATATTTTTCTCATCCACATTCTCCTGTCTTTTCCCCATAACCCCTGATCCCCTTATTAATCAAGAACTTACCTATCTCTGTCTTAAAGACACTCAATGACTTGACACTCAATAGCACTCATTGATACCAACTCTCTGCCTCCTATTAGACAACCAATCCTCTATCCACGTAAGGTGTTAGCGTGGATAGAGGATTGGTTGTCTCATAGGAGGCAGAGAATTGGTATCAATGGGTGCTATTCTGATTGGCGGTTGGAGTGCCGCAGGGATCGGTGCTGGGGCCTCAGCTATTTACTATTTATATAGATGATCTGGAGGACGGGGCTGAGTGTAGGGTGACAAAATTTGCTGATGACACAAAGATGAGTGGAAAAGCAAATTGTGCGGAGGGTGTGGAAAGTCTGCAGAGGGATCTAGATAGGCTGAGCGAGTAGGCGAGGACCTGGCAGATGGAGTACAATGTTAGTAAGTGTGAGGTTATCCACTTTGGCAGGAATAATAGTAGGAGGAATTACTATTTAAAGGGCATGCTACGGTGCAGAGGGACCTGGGGGTCCTTGTGCATGAGTCGCAAAAACCCAGTCTGCAGGTGATCAGGAAGGCGAATGGGATGCTGGCCTTTATAGCGAGGGGGATAGAATATAAAAGCAGGGAGGTCTTGCTGCAACTGTACAGGGCACTGGTGAGGCCGCAGCTGGAGTACTGTGTGCAGTTTTGGTCGCCGCACTTACGCAAGGATATTTTGGCCTTGGAGGGAGTGCAGAGGAGGTTCACTAGGCTGATACCGGAGATGAGGGGATTGGATTTGAAGAGAGACTAAATAGACTGGGTCTGTACTCGTTGGAGTTTAGAAGGATGAGGGGGGATCTTATAGAGACGTATAAGATAATGAAGGGGATGGATAGGGTAGAGATAGAGAGATTCTTCCCGCTCAGAAAGGACAGCAGGACTAGAGGGCACAGCCTCAAGATGGGAGGGGGGGGGGGGGGGTGGTGCAGTTTAGAACAGAGTTGAGGAGGAACTTCTTCACTCAAAGGGTGCTGAATCTCTGGAATTCTCTGCCCGTTGAAGTGGTGGAGGCTACCTCGCTGAATATATTTAAGTCACGGGTGGATAGGTTTCTGATAGACAAGGGAATTAAGGGTTATGGGGAGAAAGCGGGAAAGTGGAACTGAGCCACTTCAGATCAGCCATGATCTCGTTGAATGGCGGGGCAGGCTCGAAGGGCTAGATGGCCTACTCCTGCTCCTACTTCTTATGTTCTTATTATGGCCTCCACAGCCTTCTACAGCAAAGAGTTCCATAGATTCACCACTATCTAGCTGAAGAAATTCCTCCTCATCTCTGTTTTAAAGGATCGTCCCTTTAGCCTGAAGTTGTGCCCTCTGGTTCTAGTTTTTCCTACTAGCGGAAACATCCTCTCCACGTCTACTCTATCCAGGCCTCGTAGTATTCTGTAAGTTTCAATAAGATCCCCCTAATCCTTCTAAACTCCAACGAGTACAGACCCAGAGTCCTCAACCATTCCTGATATGACAAGCTCTTCATTCCAGGGATCATTCTTGTGAAGCTCCTCTGTACATTTTCCAAGGCCAGCACATCCTTTCTTAGATACGGGGCTCAAAAATGCTCAATACTCCAAATAGGGTCTGACCACAGCCTTATAGAGCCTCAGAAGTACATTCCTGCTCTTGTATTCTAGCCCTACACAATGACCAACGACGACCAACCTCCTTACAGAAGCTGACAATGTGGTTATTATGATGATGTTTGGGAGCTTTCTGTGCACCAACTGGCTGTCACCTTTTCTACATTACAACAAGGGTTATTCTGAGGGCGTGTGGAATGTATCTATCTTTTTAACCTGGAGTTCAGTGCTGCTTTCCCAGTGTTTATAATCTGCACTTTGAGCATTTGCCTTTTACTTAAAGGAGAAATGAAAGCTCAGGCTGGCCTGGTTTGTCTTTCAGCTGCTGCATCTCGGCGCGGGGTCTACAATCAAGGTGAGCTTTGACATTGTTCAGGCTGAAATCCCAAGGGCAGGTTGTGTGGATGACAGGAACTTACATTTGTGTAGTACCTTTAACATTGTAAACCATTGATCAAATATAACCCCAAACCACACACCGGCATTAGGGACATGTAACCAAAAGCTTGGTCCACGAGATATTTTAAGGAGCACATTAAAGAGAGAGGGGAGGAGACAAAAACAGACAGGGGAGGCGTGTACGTGTGTGTGTGGAGACAAAGAGACAGGCAGAGACAGACCGGAGCAGGGGAGGGAGGCTGGGGTGCATGTGGGGAGACAGAAAGGGTGGGATGTGGGGCGACAGTAAGAGAATAAGTGTGTGTGTGTGTGTGTGTGTGTGTAGAGAGATATGGACGGGGGCGGGGAGGGGTGCATTTGTGGGGAGACAGAGAAAGGGTGGGGTATGGGGAAGACAGAAAAGAGAGAGGGAGGGTGGGGTGTGGGGAGACAGACAGAGAGTGGAGGGGCATGTGTGAGGAGACAGAAAGATGGGGATATGTGAGTGTGTGTGTGGGGAGATAGAGGGAGGGGTGCATGTGCGTGTGGGGAGACAGACAGACGAGGGATTTAGAGAGGGAATTCCACAATTTAGGGTGCCCCCCCACCCTGAGGCAGCTGAAGACATGGCCGCCAATGGTGAAGCAATGGGAATGGGGCATGTGTGATAGGCCAGATATCTCCATGTTGTAGAGACTGAGATTAATTACTGAGGTATGAGGTGATGAAGCTATGAGGAGATTTGTAAACCCTCAAGTGTAGAATATTAAGAGGTGATCTAACGGATGGGTTTCGGTTGATTTAAAGATTCGAGAGAGAGAGAAAAACTCTTTCCTCTGATTGGGGGGGAAGGGGAGTGGAAATCAGGAGACAATACCCACAAAAAGCTGTGGAGAGTGGGTGTCAATTTGAGATTTGTAGATTTTTATTAGGGGGGGGTCAAGGGTTTGAGATCCAAGGAGATAGAGTTAAGATGCGGATCAATAGTATCTCATTGAATGGAAGATTAGGCTCAAGGGGTTGAATGGCCTTCTCTTGTTACTGTGCGACAGGCTCGAGGAGGGGCTAAATGACCTCTCCTGGTTATGTGACAAGCGCAAGGAGGGGCTGAAGGGCCTCCTCCTGTTCCTGTGTGACAGGCTCGAGGAGGGGCTGAAGGGCCTCCTCCTATTCCTGTATGACAGGCCCGAGGAGAGGCTGAATGACCTCTCCTGGTTGTGTGACAGGTGCAAGGAGGGGCTGAATGGCCTCCTCTTGTTCCTGTGTGACAGGCCTGAGGAGGGGCTGAACAGTCTCCTCTTGTTCCTGTGTGACAGGCCTGAGGAGGGGCTGAAGGGCCTCTCTTATCCTCTCAACAGTGTGAATTGAAAATACATTAAAATAGGTCACGCTCGGGATGTGGTCATTGTTGACAACATGCTGGTATTGCTTAAGCCCCTTAGTGGCTTTAATACAACTGGGAAACCACTGCAAAGCAGGCGAGAATCACTGGGTGTTAGACTGGAGTCCGATATCAATACTGACAGGCTAAGGGCAGCAAGTTTCCTACCCTAAAGAGACACTATTGGGTTCGACACCAGCCTGGCTGCTCGATTGTCTGATCCTAGCTTGAACTGGATCCTCCGAGTGAGTGCCTGCTGTGGATTCTGTATGCAGGGCTGTGTGATAATGTAACCCCCACACTGTTTAACAGACAGCTGCTCAGAGACTCAGCTTCAGTCATTCCTGTGGTCTTGGTCCCTAACCTGAGCGCCTGTCCTTCGCTGTTGCAGAAGGGATATCAATAAAGATGTTCCTCCGAGGACGTCCAATCACCATGTATGTCCCATCTAAAATCCAGAATATCGATGACCTCAAGTGTGAGCTGCCAGCAGAGAAGCTGAAATTGGACTGGGTGTATCCTTTGATCTGCTAGAGAGTTACCTCTCCCTTTGATTGACACCAGGATATTACTTGGAATGGGGGGTATTAGCTATGAGGAGAGGTTGGAGAAACTTGGTTTATACTCACCGGAACAACGGAGGTTGATGGGGAGACCTGATAGAAGTCTACAAGATTATAAGAGGCATGGACAGAGTGGATAGCCAGAAACTTTTTTTCCAGGGTGGAAGAGTCATTTACTAGGGGGCACAGGTTTAAGTTGTGAAGGGCAAGGTTTAAAGGAGATGTGTGAGGCAAGTTCTTTTACACAGAGGATGGTGGTGTCCTGAACTCGCTGCCGGGGAGGTAGCGGAAGCGGATACGTTGGAGAATTCTAAGGGGCATCTGGACAAATACAGGAATGGGATGGGAATAGAGGGATATGGTTCCCGGAAGGGAAGGGGGTTTTAGTTCAGTCAAGTGGTATGCTCGGTGCAGGCTTGGAGAGCTGAAGGGCCTGTTCCTCTGCTGTAATTTTCTTTGTTCTTTGATAAGCTGTACAGGTGATAATTTATTTACAAGCTCCCCCCGTTCACTCCTTAATCCGAGTGTAGCTACGGTTACCGAGGCCGTGATTCCCGCTACAACCTGCACTTGCTATCCTCGGGTGAGATTGTGTATTTCATCGCCTGTGTTGTGGTTCTGTTCAACATCGAGGAACGAACACAGCGCCACTATCTTAAACACACTGACTGCGTACGCTGGTGAGAGAGGCTGGGGAGGAGTGGACTGGATAGGAGTTTAGTAGAGGGGTGAAGGTGGGCGTGAGGTCTGCACAGTGGGCTAGTGTCTGTCCAGGAGGATGGAGAATGACTGGGGGAAAGGTTGGGTAGGGCCCTGGGAGGAGCGGGGGGACAGGGGGGGTGATGTGATCCGGGAGGGGAGTGGAGGAGCAGGGGAGGGGAAGAAATGCTTGAGGACAAGGGGGAGGCTTGACATTCTGAGGGAGGGTATGGAGAAAAGAGTGAAAAGCTGTGAGGGTGATTGGTTTGGGAGGAGCAGCTCCAGTCCAGGGTCAGGGTGGCGTTGGTGGGGGTTTCAGGGGGAGGTTGTGGTCTGAAGGAAAGTTTGCAGGTCCAGAGGGTGTGAGACACAGGACAGAGTCTGGAGGGGCGATGTGTGGAATCTCAGCTGGTTCCTGTTCTGGGGTGTCCATGTTCACAGCTGTTGTTTTCCACTAGTTTGGCAGTTCACCCGGACAGAGTACGGATCGCATCAGGACAGACTTCTGGGGTCGACAAGGATGGCAAGGTATAGAGTCTCCCAGTACTCACTGAACCCTCTGGCACTCTCTGTTTAAAGTTCACTCAGTGGTGGGGGAGCAGCTATTCAATAATTCTGAGTAGGCAGAATGAGAGTTTTAAACCTTGATCATTATCCTCCCTGAACTGGAAATTACTGATGGGAACTTGAAGCTTCCCCTAGCTATGTGCTTGATTCAGAACAGCCTGAGGCTACCTATTGGACAACAATCCTGGTTAAAGCTGCCAGGAACCAGGATTCTATGATCCCAAGTTAGACGTAGTGATGTTGGAATGTTGGTGTGAGAGGAACATGAAGGGAGAGAGGGTGGGAGAGACAGAGGAAAAGGGAGGGCAGAGGTGAAAGAGAAGGGTGCAGGGAGGGCAAGAGTGAGAGAGAGGGGCTCAGGGAAGGCAGGAGTGAGGGAGGGAGGAGCACTGGGAGGGCAGGAAAGAGGGACAAAGAGGCACAAAGAGGGCAGGAGAGTGGGGCACAGGAGTGAGGGAGAAAGAGTGACACAGGGAGGGCAGGAGTCAGGAAGAGGGAGTGATGCAGGGAAGGCAGGAGTTAGGAAGAGGGAGGGGCACTGGGAGGGCAGGGAAGAGGGACAAAGGGGTGCATAGAGGGCGGGAAAGAGGGATAAAGGGGTACATAGAGGGCAGGAGAGTAGGGTGCAGGAGTGAGGGAGGAAGGGGCGCAGGGAGAGCAGGAGTGAGGGAGAGAGGGTGGGAGTGAGGGAGGGAGGAACGTAGTGAGGGAGAGACTCGGAGGGCATGAGTGAGGGAAGGAGTGGCGCAGGGAGGGTGGGAGAGAGGGGCGCGGGGAGGGCAATCCCTCATTTTTAAACAGTAACATCTAGCTGTAGATTCTTCCATGAGGAAATGCTTGGACATCTGGAGATGATGAATGTTGCGATAGAAGTGGAAGAATTTTCCTGCTCCTCCTCACCTTCCCTCCCTCTCTCTCCAGTTCTTCCCCTCTCCTCCATGTAGGGAGGGATGTGGGAGGAGGGGCAGGAGGAGTGGGGGACACTCTATCAGACACTATTGGAATTCTATTTGCAGGTTCTGTTGCCATGTGTCCATATCTGGGACTCGTCCACTTTACAGACCCTGCAGCATATCGGCACAGGCAGCTTCGAGCGAGGGATCGCTTTACTCGCTTTCTCCAAGGCAGTAAGTCACCAATTTCCTAGTTCTCCCCTCCTCACCATTCCCTTCCTACCCCTGCTCCTCCCCCCGGATTTCCATTGCTGCCCCAGCCACTGCCCTGGTTGCTACCCCAGCAATAGGCTAATTACAGGACTCCCAACCCTGTGCATCTATTGTCTGACATATGATCCCTTTAGAGATCAGGTGACTGGGGATATTATGTATTCTTCTTTAGGAAGGACAGACCAAAAGGAAAAGGCGGAGGAGTTGCCTTGCTGGTTAAAGATGAAATTAACATCATACTGAGGAAGGATATTCGTTCCAACAGTGTGGAATCTGTATGGATTGGCTTAGAAACACCAACAGGCAAAAGATATTAGTAGGGGTTGTATCCAGATCTCCAAGCTGCAGTGGTGATATTGGTAGTAATATTAAACAGGAAATTACAGATGCATTTGTAAAGGAACATCTGTAATTAAGGGTGATTTTAACCTGCACGTAGATTGGGCAAATCAAATTAGTCACAATACCGTACAGGAGGAATTTCTGGAGTATATATGGGATGGTTTTCTGGACCAATACATGGAGGAACCAACTAGAGAGCAGGCCATTGTATACTGGGTATTTTATATTTGGAAAGGAATATTTGGCAACCTTGTTGTGCAAGACCCCTTGGGGATGAATGATCATAACAAGGTAGAATTTTTTTATCAAGGTGGAGAGTGATGTGCTTGATTCTGAGATTAGGGTCTTAATCAAGGAAACTGTGGTGATATGAGGTGCGAGTTGGCTATGATGGATTGGGAAATGTTACTTAAAGGGATGACAAAGGATAGGCAATGGCAAACATTCGAGGAGCACATGGGAGAACTGCAGCAGTTGTTATTCCTGTCCGGTAAACGTAAAACTGGAAAGGTGGCCAAATCATGGCTTACAATGGAAATTAAAGATTGCATTAGATCCAAGGAAGTGGGTTACAAATTGGCCAAGAAAAATAACACAGCTGAGGATTGGGAGCAATTTGGAATTCAACAAAATAGGACCAAGGTACTGATTAAGAAGGGGAGAATAGAGTATGAGAGTAAGCTTGCGGAGAACATAAAAACTGGCTGTATAAGTTTCTGTTGATATGTGAGGAAACTAAGATTGGTGAAGACAAATGTAGGTCCCTTCCAGTCAGAAACAAGGGAATTTATAATGGGATCCAACTGAATACATACTTTGATTCTGTCTTCACAAAGGAGGACACAATATACTAGAAACATTGGGAATCACAGGTTTTAGTGTGAGGGAGGAACCAAAGAGGTCAGTATTAGTGGAGAAATGGTGTTAAAGAAACTGATGGGATTGAAGTTGGGTAAATCCCCAGGCCCTGATAGTCTACATCCCAGAGTACTTAAGGAAGTGGCTGTAGAAAAAGTGGATACATTAGCGGTCATCTTCCAGGATTCTGTAGACCCTAGAACAGTTCCTGCAAATTGGAGAGTAGCAAATGTCACTCCAATATTCAAAAAGAGAGGTAGAGAGAAAACAGGGAAATATAGACCAGTAAGCTTAGCATCACTTTTGGGGAAAATTCTCAAATCCATTATCAAAGATTTTATAGCAAAACACTTGAAAAACAGTGGCAGGACTGGACTGTGAGCATGGATTTATGAGAGGGAAATCATGCTTGACAAATCTACTGGAATTTTTTGAGGATGTAGCTAGTAAAGTTGACAAGGGGGACGGTGGGATTTCGTTGGACTCTCAGAAAGCTTTACACAAAGTCCCACGTAAGAGATTAGCGTGTAAAATTAAAACATATGGAGTAGTGTATTCAGATGGATGGAAAACTGGTTAGCAGACAGGAAACAAAGAGTAGGAATAATTTTTTTTACCAAATGGCAGGCATGGAGTTGTGGGGTACCGCAGGGATCAGTGCTGAAACCCCAATTATTCACTGTATCAATAATTTAAATAAGGGAACTAAATGAATTCTCTTCAAATTTGCAGATAACACAAAGTTGGGTGGGAGGATGAGCTGTGAGGAGGATGCAAAGATCATTCAGTATGATTTGGACAGGTTGAGTGTGTGGGCATCTGCACAGCAGATGCAGGACAATGTGGATAAATGTGAGGTTACCCACTTTGGTAGCAAAAAATGGAAAGGCAAATTATTTGAATGGCCAGAAATTAGGAGAGGAGAATGTGTAACGAGACCAGGGTACCCTCGTACATCAGTCACAAGGTAAGTATGCAGGTGCAGCAGGCAGTAAAAAAGGCAAATGATACGTTGGCCTTCATTGCAAGAGGTTTTGAGTACAGGAGTAGGGATGTCTTGATGCAATTGTACAGAGCCTTGATGAGCACATACCTGGAATATTGTGTCACCAAAAGAGAAAATGCTGGATAATCTTTGTCAAAGGGTTATCTGGACTCCTTACAGATGCTGCCAGACCTGTTGAGATTTTCCAGCATTTTCTCTTTTGGTTTCAGATCTCAGCATCCGCAGTGATTTGCTTTTATCCTGGAATATTGTGTGCAGTTTTGGTCTGTTTATCTGAGGAAGGATGCTCTTGTTCTGGAGGGAGCACAGAGAAGACTTAGCAGACTGAGTCCAGGGATGACGGGACTGACATAAGTGGAGAGATTGAGTTGCTTACAATTGGATTTGCTGAAGTTCAGGAGAATGAGGGGGGAAAATTTGTAGAAACTTATAAAATTCCAATAGGACAAAACAGGGTGGGTGCAGGAAGGATGTTTGTGATGTTGGGGGTGTCCACAGCCAGGAGTCACAATCTGAGGATACAGGGTAGATTGTTTAGGACAGAGGTGAAGAAAAATGTCTTCACCCAGACAGTGGTCAGCCTGTGGAATTTGATACCACTGAAAGCAGTTGAGACAAAACATTGTATGTTTTCAACAAGCAGTTAGATATTGCTCTTGAAACGAAGGGAATCAAAGGATATTGGGGGGGGGGGGTTGGCAAGATGGTATCAAGCTATTGAGTTGGATGATCAGCCATAATCATAATGAATAATGGAGCAGGCTCAAAGAGGCTGAATGGCCTCCTCCTGCTCCTAATTTCTATGTTTCTATTTGTGGGATATGGGCGTCCCTGCTAGGCCAGCATTCTTTGCCCATCCCTAATTGTTCTTGAGAAGGGACTGATATGGTGCCTTATATTCATCCATGTGAATTAGGGGCAGGAGTAGGCCATTTGGCCCCTTGGGTCTGCTCTCAATAATTCAATAAGATCATGGCTGATCTGCTTGTAATTCCAACTTCACATTCCTGCCTACTCCCTTGTTAATCAAGAATCTGTCAAACTGGACCTTAAAATTAGTCAAAGACTATGCTTCGGTGAGGTTCATTCCCTGTTTCACATTGCAGGACTCTGGAGCTTTTCTCTGTGTTGTTGACGATTCCAATGAGCACCTAATGACAGTCTGGGACTGTGCGAAGGGTACAAAGCAGGCAGGGATTAAGGTATGTACTTGAAGGTTTCCTGTTTTTGTGTAGTGACAGTGAGGTGTGGTGCACAGGATTAACAGGGAAATCCCCTGGGCCAGTTATTCCAGAGTGGACTAAAGGGGCTGGTGTATCTCTCACGCTAACCACATGTGGTTGGGGAGTAGGAGGAGCTGCATTCTCTGAAATGAACAGGGAGTGGGGCTTACTGAGTAATCAGCCAGAGTTTGCACACCCCACCCCAATGGAACCCTTGCGGAGCATGTGCAGCAGAAAGACTACGGACTGAGGTTGGCTTTGATGTCTCAGATGGTCACAGTGAAAAGTGCTCACTGGGGAATGGGTGGGAAGGACAGGGGAGTGGGTGAGGTGCAAGTTAAAAGCCTGCCTCTGACACTAACTTGATGTCAAAGTTAGTGGCTCCATCCAACAGCTTGCTCCCAGCACAGAGCAATGGGGAAGTTTTCTTTGGTGAGACTGCCCTGGCAAGGAGGAAATATTTCATAGATTTGGGGAGTTGAGGGGGCTGGGAGTTAGGTAATGTTTCTATTCAAGGTGCGAAGGAACTTGATATCCTGTGTGATGGGAGGAGGGACTATCTACACTTCAGGAAACTTTCCACACTGCCCACTACGTTACTCTGTGAACATTGATGTTGGTATGTACATTGGAGCTTCCATGCTGGTGGCTAGCATTGGGTAGTCACAGAGGTGGGTGGGCCATTAGTTTGGTTCAGGGCTCAGTGATTTCCTGGTCCGTATCATTGTTGCCCAACCCTCTTCCTTTTCACCCTCAGTAACTGGGGTGAGGGAGGTGTGTGCAGCAGCAAGTGTAGACAGAGTCAGTGGATTGAAGGCTGTTTGGTGTGATGGACTGGGCTTTGTTCATGAACATTTGGAGTATTCGTACTTGCATGCACATGCGAACTTGTACACCCAATATAAGGTAAGTGACTGGGGACATTTTGATTTGATTTATTATTGTCACATAATATTGGTATACGGTGAAAAGTATGGTTTCTTGTGCAATATACAGACAAAGCATACCATTCATAAAGAAGGAAAGGAGAGACTGCAGAATGTAATGTTACAGTCATAGCTAGGATGTAGAGAAAGATCAACTTAATGCAAGGTAGATCTATTCAAAAGTCTGATGGCAGCAGGGAAGAAACTGTTCTTGAGTCAGTTGGTACAGGGGTCCTTGATTATGCTGGCTGCTTTTCCGAGGCAGCGGGAAGTGTAGGCAGAGTCAATGGATGGGAGGCTAGTTTGTTTGATGGACTGGGCTTCATTCACGACCTTTTTTAGTTTTTTGCAGTCTTGGACAGAGCAGGAGCCATACCAAGCTGTGATCCATCCGGAAAGGATGCTTTCCGTGGTGCATCTGTAAAAATTGGTGAGAGTTGTAGCTGACATGCCAAATTTCCTTAGCCTCCTGAGAAAGTAGAGCATTGGTGGGGCTTTCTTAACTGTAGGTGATCTGGAATCTTGAAGCTCTCAACCATTTCCGCTTCAGCCCCATTGATATAGACAGGGGCATGTCCTCCGCTACGCTTCCTGAAATCAATGACAATCTCCTTCGTTTTGTTGACATTGAGGGAGAGATTATTGCTGCCGCACCAGTTCATCAGATTCTCTATCTCATTCCCGTACACTGTCTCATTGTTGTTTGAGTTCTGACCCACTACAGTAGTGTCATCAGCAAACTTGAAAATCATGTTGGAAGCGAATTTGGCCACACATTCATAGTGTATAAGGAGTATAGTAGGGGGCTGAGGACACAGCCTTGTGGGGCACCAGTGTTGAGGATGATCGTGGAGGAGGTGTTGTTGCCTATCCTTACTGATTGCAGTCTGTAGGTTAGGATCCAGTTGCAGAGGGAAGAGCAGAGCCCCAGGCCACGGAAATTGGGAATGAGTTTCGTGGGAATAATGATGTTGAAGGCTGAGCTGTAGTCAATAAATAGGAGTTTGACATAAGCCTTTGTTATCCAGGTGTTCCAGGGTTGCATGCAGGGCCAGGAAGATGGCATCTGCTGTGGACCTGTTGCAGTGGTAGGCAAACTGTAGTGGATCCAGGCAATCTGGGAGGCTAGAATTGATTTGTGCCATGACTAACAACAATAATAATAATGATTAGTCCAGTGCAATGCTGAGTTCCTTCTTTGCTGCCTCTGACACAAGGTGTGGATGGATGGTTCACACACTGTGTGTCCTGGCAGACACTCCAGATTTGACCCCTCAATCTGCACCATTCCTGGTTGCGTGGTGGATGGGGTGGGTAAGCAGATGGTGGGTTCCTGCTCCTTTCCCTGTACCCCCAGTGAGATCCACAGAGTCAATGGGTGAGAGATGCTGCCTCTCAGTCAAATTTATGAATGGGGGTTGGGGAGAAATTGTTAACGGTAACCAGAGGGCTGAAAAGAATTGGGGAAAGGACCAGAGGGGGAGATAAGGAGAATGAAACAATGAGATGCTGTGATCTGAAAGGGCAGTGAAAGCGGATTCAGTAGGAACTTTCAAAAGAAGGAATTGGAGAATGCTGAGGAGAAATTTGCAGGGCTATGGGGGAAGAGCTGGGGGAAGGGTGGGGTGTGCTAAGAGACTGGTTAGATAGATCTTTCAAAGAGCTGGCACAGACACAGTGGGCCAAATGGCCTCCTGAGCTTGGTGGATGGGAGAGGTAGTGCTTCTACAGTGAGCGTCACATTGTAATGATGTCCAGATGCTGATCACTATCCTCTCAATCTTCTCACTTCAACAGACCACCAATGAATCTGTGTTTGAGGTGGAGTTTCATCCGGCTGACAGCGCGAGTATTGTTACCTGCGGGAAATCGCATGTTTACTTCTGGACCTGGAATGGCTCTTCCCTGACCAAAAAGCAGGGCATTTTCGGGGTGAGCGTGGTAGATTGTACTCTACCCTACCTAACCGTTACTCCCTGTTAACTGTACTCTGTACCTAACCTTACTCCCTGTTAACTGTACTCTGTACCTGTTGCTCCCTGTTAACTATGTACATGTTTCTCCCTGTTAACTGTACACTGTGTACCTAACTGTTGCTCCCTGTTAACTGTACTCTGTACCTGTTGCTCCCTGTTAACTGTACACTGTACCTAACCGTTACTCCCTGTTAACTGTACTCTGTATCTAACTGTTACTCCCTGTTAACTGTACTCTGTACCTAACTGTTACTCCCTGTTAACTGTACTCTGTACCTGTTGCTCCCTGTTAACTGTACTCTGTATTTAACTGTTACACTGAATAATCGAGCACTGTGCTGGAATAACTGTTCACAGTACAGACTATGACTGAGTGCAGGTACTCTGGCTACAGTAGTACAGTTGAGTAAGGTGTGGAGCTTCAGGGTGGTATCTTGGGACACGGGGGGAGTGGGTAGGTAGGTGGCCTAATCTTATCAGTCGAGACTGAATCAGTGTATGGCTGTGATCATCTCCTTTTGTGTGTGGGACTCTTGTGGAATGGACCCCTTCCCACCGGCCTGCCTTGTATTTTGGGATGGGATAGTGGTAGGGGCCAGCTGAATTCCTCCCTGTGGGACGTTTCATCCTCATACCCCTTTGTTTATTGGGTGGCAGAGGACTACATGGTCCATGCTTAGTGCTGTGACCATGCTGGATGTCAGTCTGGGCTGTGACGTCCTCGTGCAGTTGAATAGCTCCTGTTGCCCGCAGGCTGTGGGACTCAGTTGTGAAAAATAGATAAGCTGGTGAGGCCACAGGGAATAGAGTGAAGAGAATCTGCTCTCTACAGCCAATGATGCCTTTTTTAAAGCTTATTTATTAGTGTCACAAATAGGCTTACATTAACACTGCAATGAAGTTACTGTGAGAATCCCCTAGCCACCCACACTCTGGCACCTGTAGGGTTACACTGAGGGAGAATTTAGCACCTAACCAGCACGTCTTTTGGACTGTGGGAGGAAACCGGAGCACCTGGAGGAAACCCACGCAGGCACGGGGAGAACGTGCAGATTCCACACAGACAGTGACCCAAGCTGGGAATCAAACCTTGGTCCTTGGCGCTGACAAGCAGCAGTGCTAACCGCTTTGCCACCATGCTGCCCGCGGTGACAGAAAATGGGAGATTACAGTTGAATTTCTTTCTCCTTCATCTTACAGAAATACAAAAAGCCCAAATTTATTCAGTGCTTTGTGTTCCTGAATAATGGTGATGTGCTGACCGGCGACTCGGAGGGGAATATCCTCCTGTGGGGTAAAGCAGCTGCAGACACTAAGACACTGGGGAAAGGTGCAAAAGGTATTTGGCCACAGGCTCCATTGTGCAGCTCTGTCCTTGTGTGTGAGTAACACAAACTACTTCTGCTTGAATGTTTAGAAACCAGTCTGGCAAATCTTTGCAAGTAGTGGCTTGAGTATGTATTTTACATATAGCAGCGTTTACAACAGACTTTAGATAATAGTTTGCTTACGTCTGTGAGTAGATGTTTTTCTCTCAGTGGGGAGTCAGGTGATGTGCTTAGAACATGAAAGCTTCAGTGTGAATTGGCTCAGTGAGTGGCTGGATATCTCTCTCTGTCCTTCTCACCAGAGTCAGAAGATTTTGGGTTCAAACTTCGCTCCAGAGATTTAATCATAAATCCAAGTTGACATTTGCAGAGTAGCGCTGAGGGAGCGCCGCCCTGTCAGAGGGGTCAGCGCTGAGGGAGCGCCGCCCTGTCGGAGGGGTCAGTGTTGAAGGGTGCTTTATTTCAGATGATTGATAAATCTGCGGCCTTGTGTACATCTATTCAGGAGGATTTAAACATTCTCTCAGCCGCCGTTGGAGTGCTAACATGGGGGAGTTCTCCCATGTCTGCTCCCTGAGCCAAAATCACTAAATAACCAGACTGATTGGCCATCATTACATTGCTATTTCTGGGAGGTTGCTGAACATATGGTGTCCACCCTGTTACCTACATTGCAGCAGTGATTACACCTCAAAAAGTACTTCATTGGCTGTCAGGTGCTTTGGGATGTCTAGAGAGGATGAAAGGTTAAATGTCAGTTGAGTGGCCCTGTCACAGGGACTTGTGTTGATTCTCCATGGTGCTGTTTCCAGAGACCTATCAAATCGTCAAGCAAACGAAGGCCCATGAAGGCAGCATCTTCACCCTGTGCATCATGAGAGATGGCACACTGCTCAGTGGAGGTGGAAAGGACCGAAAAATCATCCAGTGGAACACAAGTCTTACAACTGAACAGGAGACTGAGGTGAGAGACTTAAGCAGCATTAAACTATGACAGGAACAGAACGCCAGCAGCAAGGTAATTCTTGAAGGGGAAACGGTATTGAAGGTAAGGGCAGAGTGAAGAGAAAGGGTGAAGAAGTGAGTGAGGAAGGGAGGAGAATGGGTGACATCAGTGAATGTACTTCACAAGACCTTCATTGTGTCTTGGGATATCACACTGGGATATCACATTGGGATGTCCTGAGGTTGTGAAAGGTGCAATGGAAATGAGAATCCTTCCTTGTGTTACAGATCCCGGAACGATTTGGTGCAGTGCGTAGCATTGTGGAAGGACGGGCTGACGATCTCCTGATTGGAACCACGCGGAATGCCATCCTGAGGGGAAGCTTCACTGAACCCTTTATTCCCATTGTGCAGGTCAGTATTTAGCAGAGAAGCCCAGACTCTAGGAGTGTGAGGAGATGGTGCCATCGGGGTCGGGGAGGGAAGAGAGAGTGAAATCTGGAACTCTTCTGCTAAAAAGCTGTTGAAACTGGGAGTTAAATCGGAAATTTCCAAACTGAGGGTGGCACGATGGCACAGTGGCTAGCACTGCTACCTCACAGCACCAGGGACTCAGGTTCGATTCCCGGCTTGGGTCACTGTCTGGTTGGAGTTTGCACATTCTCCCAGTAACTGCGTAGGTTTCCTCTGGGTGCTCCAGTTTCCTCCCACAGTCTGAAAGACGTGCTGGTTAGGGTACATTGACCCAAACAGACACTGGAGTGTGGCAGCTGGTGGAATTTCACAGTAACTTCATTATTGTGTTAATATAAGCCTTACTTGTGACTAATAAACCTTACTTTTGAGAGTAGTAAGATTCTTGTTGAGTCTAATTATTAAAGGGCTATAGAAGAAAGACAGGTAAAGGGAGTTGAAATACTGAGCAGCCTTGAATTAATTGGATGGCCTCTGCTCTTGAGTGTTTACATGTATGTGTAACTCTGACCTATGATTTGTGTTCACTTTCAGGGTCACACAGATGAACTGTGGGGATTGGCCACACACCCATTCCGTGATCTCTTCCTGACATGTGCACATGACAAGCAGGTGTGTCTGTGGGATCAGGAGCAGCACACATTGGAGTGGAGCAAAACGTTGGAGGTGAGAGGAAAATGGTGCACTCACTCAGTCTGTCACCAACAGGGGCCACAAGGTGTGCCCAACATTTGCAGAGTCTGGATTTACAATGAGTGATCTGTCTTGCACACTGGAGAGTCCGAGGATGACCGCTGGCAACTGGCTGTGACTGTGCGCACCTGCTCTGCATGTCTGTGCATCTGTGTCATAGCTTCACCTGTCAACATTTCTTTTTGATAATCCAACCCTTATCTTCAATAGCTGAGATTATTTAAAATCTTCTCGATTACATGTGGCCCAGTTTTGATGAGACAGGTTTCTGTGTTTCAGCTGTATACGTTCCTCCACCCTTTTTGTCCTCTTTTTACCACATCCTCTGTGTCAGTAAATACTTGGAAACTGTCAAATTTTTATAACATCTTTCAGTTATGATCAAAAATTCCCAACATTAAATATATTTTTCTTCCGTATACAAGTTGCTGAGTATTTCAAAAATGTCCTGTTTTTATTCGATTCTTCCCCCTCTCAGACTCCTCTTGTGTTCTCTTTCCCCTTCTTTCCTTTCTCTGCTTGCACTCTCACATTCTTTACGTTCCTCTTGTCCTGTAACAGGAGCAGAAATCCTGACACAGTTTAAGAGATGCTGAGCCCATTTGGGCAGTAATAATGTTTTAATTTATTGCTCGTTCCTGCACTTCTGGCTCTGGAGCTGCTTTCCTTCTCCAGATTATATAAATGGCCTGACGGATTGCGTGGGATGGTGGTGTGGAAGAACTTGCCAAATCAGCTTGTAGCCAAGTTGCTTGTGGGTAATCACACAACAGAATGTGAGCTCCCTCTTCTGGCTGAAGCAAACAGCTTCCCTCCAGGCTGCTGTTAGGTCAAAATGACACAGCTACTTTCGTGATTTCATTTGTCTAGGGATGGGTGGTGTCTGCTTGTCGACCTCCTCTTTTTTTACTTTTGCTGTGGCTGTTGCACTCACTTCCAAGTCAGAGATTTGAGCACAAAAATCTATGGGGCAAGAGACAATCACTTGAGTATGCTCCACTATCCAGTGGGGTGGAGATGCTGATGTTGGATTGGGGTGGGCACAGTCAGAAGTCTCACAACACCAGGTTAAAGTCCAGCAGGTTTATTTGGAATCATGAGTTTTCACAGTGCTGCTCCTTCACTCACCTGATGCAGGAGCAGCACTCTGAAAGCTCATGACTCCAAATAAACCTGTTGGACTTTAGCTTGGTGTTATGAGATTTCTTACTGTGCCCACTATCCAGTGGGATTATCATGATTGATCTGTGATCTAACTCCTAAATCCAGACAGATAACCAGTGCTACCACTTCAGAGAGTACAGATTGGAGAGTGACATTCTTACAAAGCAGAGCAGAGAAGTTTTTCCCACTGTCCTGATAAATATTTATCCTTCAACCAACATCAGTAAATTAAAACAGATCTGGCTCATTGTCTTGCTGCTTGTGGGATTTTGCAGTGTGCATTTAGGCTGCTGCGTTTCCACGGAGGGTATTGGAAAATCCTGAGCTTCCAGCTGCCTGCTCTGTGTGTTTAATGGATCTGTTTGTTCTACAGGAGACTGGATTGTGCGCTGATTTTCACTGCAGTGGAGCAGTAGTGGCTGTCGGCCTCCAGACAGGCAGGTAACTCCCATATATAAACACCTGCTCAATTCCAAGCTGCATCTCTGCATTGTTCCTGTGCCAGCTGACACCTGAAGACCTTGCATCCGGAATAAGTTTACCTGGCGGCTCATTGCCCAAGGGCTGACTGCAACTGGGTAGCAGTGGCTTTCGGTGGGCCAGGATGAGTTACTCTCAGTGCGATTCTGTCTCCCTGTGGCCAAGCTTCAATGTTAGCTGCGGAGTTGGATCAATTATCCCAGTGGGATAAGACTGATTCTCATTTCACCTAAATAAGAAATTGTCACGCCTTCTCTATCTACTCCCTGCAGGTGATAGTTTATTTTATCTTTCTCTACAGGTGGATGGTGCTGGACTGTGAGACGAAGGACCTGGTTTCCAGTACTGTTGATGGCAATGAGCAGCTGTCAGTTGTGCGCTATTCCCCAGGTAATGGATTGCATCAATTGCTGCAGACTGAGTGACATTTCAGCCTGTCACAATGACCCCTGGGAGCTACTAACAGTCATGGTGGATTGGTTTGTAGTAACAGAGGACCTGCTGGCTTTAGATGTGCTGCCTGAGGGGAATGGAGAGAGTGGGAGGAGAAGAAGATTTAGCATGGTCCTTCAGGGTCATCCTCAGTTACTCATCCAAGCACCTAGCCTTCCCCTGTGAACTGCGAGCACCCTTTGTGTTTTGTGGAGGAAAGGATGAGGATTTGGGACCAAGCTTAAACAAGCCCACAAGCTGGGCACAAGGTTGAGGAGCAGGAACCTAGCTTCCACAGTTATTGCATGCATATTAATTGTTTTATATTCCATCAGATGGTAATTTCCTGGCAATAGGATCACATGACAACTACATTTACCTCTACACGGTCACTGAGAGCGGTCGCAAATATTGCCGGTTTGGCAAGTGCACGGTAAGATCTGTGGCAGCCAACGTTGTTTTATATTAAACTGAGATTTTCTGATGCTTCCTTCTTTTTGATTGTATTTTTAGCTCATGTTCTCCCTCTGCTTGGCCTGACACAGAGAGTGGATGCACTTGGATCTCCTGAGCCATTGCTAACGTCCTCATGCAGCTAGCCTAGGAACAGTGCTTCCCATTAATATATCCTCCTTTATCCTCCCCACTGTCAGTCATCTCTCTTTACCTCTGTTTGAAATGGGGTCTGAGTGAGACCTGTTTCTGTTGTCACTGGTTTTAAGGAGCATCATAAAGCAAGGGTTTTGCCATCCTGATGTGAACTAGCTCCTCTTATTGCATGGCTATAAAGTCTGCATCTAAGTGCTAGATGATAATGTATTGAAGGAATGTGCAATGGTTGCTGCTGTTTATGATAACTCGCCTCTAACCCATCCCTCCTTTGCATATTTATTCAGGGTCATTCCAGCTTCATCACCCATCTGGACTGGTCTCAAGACAGCCACTTCATCATGTCCAATTCTGGAGACTATGAGATCCTCTACTGTAAGTACAGAGCTTCCAGTACAATACAGCACTTGGAGAAATGTCATGTCGCCAAGGCCATGTTATAAAGGAGGTGGTTCTGCCTTGATAGTTCAGCGGGTAAATACACTGCACTGTATTAACTGCCCTAGTCCGAGACAACAACAGTAACATTGGGCTGAACCTCAGTGCCCCTACCTGGAGATTGGAGGGAGGTTGGTGAGAAATCCTGCTCCTTCTGGAAGAAGTATAGATTGGGATATAGTCAGTGCCCTTTCTACCACACACCTGAGATGTCAGTGTCATGAGAGTGGTGGAAATGCTTACTAGAAAAGAAAGAATCTCTTGTGGAGGGAGCTTGTAATTCAGCAAGTCAATAGGCTGTCTGTATGACAGATGTTGAAGATACCTTGACTAGTGTGCATTCTGCTGAGTTTGTAGATTGCGGTTGAAGCTGGATCTTCCGTTGTCCTCCATCTCTCTGATACCAGAGAATTCACACTCAGACCTGACTGCAGGAAAACGTTGTCTGCCACAAGCAGTAACTCCAAGTGATTTGTCCTGTTTTACAGGGGACATTGGGGGAGGATGTAAACTACTCAGGAATCGTTACGAGTGCAAGGACCTAGAGTGGTTTTCATATACCTGCGTCCTGGGATTCCATGTTTTCGGTAAGAATTGTGGCTGTAGGATTGCTGGAGGGGGAGTGGAGAAGAATTCCACGGTTATTGGGTTGGCAGACAGTGGTGGAGGGTGGGTGTTAGTAGGAAGAGATTAGGTTTTTTTGCTGCAGTAGGAATGTATCTCAGTGCTGGGTGAACCTAATGGAAATTTAACCAGCTCTGACTCCAAGACAGCACAGGCAAGGGGGATACTGAAAGCAGCCAGATATCTAGGTGGTGTCTGAAGCCGATGCTCTCCAATGAAAATGGTTTCAGAGTAGAGTGTGACAATCAGACGGAGATGCTATAGCCCCTTGTACTGCTGAATTTAACCTACCTTGGAGAAGGAGATTTACTAGGCAAACAAGGAATGAGGAATCTGGAAAGGGTAAGTAGTCGCTCAACACCAGGTTAAAGTCCAACAGGTTTACTTTCTTCTTCTTCAGGTAAGTATGGTGAGTGCCTCACCCGATGAAGCACAAGCTTTCGAGGCGCCGCTCCCTCATCAAGTGAGGCACTTACCTGACAAAGCAGCAGCACTCCAAAAGCTGGTGCTACCAAATAAACCTGTTGGACTTTAACCTGGTGTTGTGAGACTACTTAAATATAGGACTCTTAAATCGGCCTCGCAGTGTAGAGGATCAGAAGGACCTTGGGGTCCGAGTCCATAGGTCTCTTAAATCGGCCTTGCAGGTAGAGGATGTGGTTAAGAAGGCGTATGGTGTACTGGCCTTCGTCAATCAAGGGATTGAGTTTAGGAGTCAGGAGATAATGTTGCAGCTTTATAAGACCCTAGTCAGACCTCTCTTGGAATACTTGCTCAGTTCTGGTCACCTCATTACAGGAGGGATGTGGAAGCTATTGAAAGGGTGCAGAGGAGCAACCAGGATGTTGCCCGGATTGGGTGGCATGCCTTATGAGGATAGGTTGAGGGAGCTTGGTCTTTTCTCCTTAGAGAAACGAAGGATGAGAGGTGACCTGATAGAAGCGTATAAGATGCTGAGGGGTATAAATCGGGTGGATTCTCCAGAGGCTTTTTCCCAGGGCTGGAATGGTTGCTAGAGGACACAGGTTTAAGGTGCTGAAGAGTAGGTACAGAGGAGATATCAGGGGTAGGTGTTTCACTCAGAGGGTAGTGGGCTAGTGGAATCGACTGCCATCAGTGGTGGTGGAGGCAAATTCGATAGGGTCTTTTAAGAGACTTCTGGATGAGTACATGGGACTTAATAGACTTGAGGGTTATAGGTAAACCTAGTAGGTAGGAATATCATCGGCGCAACTTGTGGACCGAAGGGCCTATTTGTGCTGTAGTTTTTCTATGCTCTATGTTCTACTTACTGTGCCTTCCCCAGTCCAACACCTGCATCACCACATCACAAATCTGGAAGGAATAGAGAGTCCTCTTTAAAGCAGAGATCACTAAGGAGTGACCTTTAAATCATTAAATGTGGTGGGGAGAAAGAGTTTTCTGTTGGCAAAAGGTTGCTAACCTGCCCCTGAAGAGAATCAGGAAAGAACCAGAGGGGGAAATGAGGAGAATATTTTCTTGCGAGTTGTTGTGATCTGGCAGGTGTTGCCTGAAAGGGCAGTGGAAACAGATTCAATAGGAACTTTCAAAAGGGACAACTGTAGAAATACTGGAAAAGGAGAAATTTGTAGGGCTATGGGGGAAAGAGCAAGGGGTGAGGGGGTGCGGGAGAAGCGTAATATTCATGGAGATGGCACAGACACATGTTGAATAGTCTTCTGCTCTGTGTGACTAGCCCCAGCAGGCTTGGTCTATACTGTGAACATTTGAGTGGTTTGAATAACATGAGGAGACATTTCTTCTCACTTTGTGTCTTGTTACAGGAGTCTGGCCAGATGGTTCTGATGGGACAGATATCAATGCTCTGTGTCGCTCCCACAATGAGCGCATAGTGGCTGTAGCTGATGACTTCTGCAAGGTTCATCTCTTCCAGTACCTGTGTGCAAAACCCAAGGTCAGTTGTAGCTGTGGGTATTTGGGAGTGGAGCAGGAAGGTGTGCCTATGTGACTTGTAGGAACATGAAGCCAACCAGCCTGCTCTGTCATTTTATTATATCACAGTTGATTTGTAACTCGTCTTCACTTCATAATCCTACCTTGCCCAAAGTATATCTATCAATCTCCTGAGTCACAAATCAGATTGGTAAAGGAAGCCTGCATCATGGATTCTTTGGGACAGTTTCTTAGAGCATTCTAACACCAACCAGAGAGCAAACTATACTAGATTCGGTAATATGCAATGAGATAGCATTAATTAGTAACCTCGTGGTGAAGGTAGCAGTGATCACAGAAACATAGAAAGAAGCCTTCAAGCCAGCTCCGCCATTCACCATGATCACGGCTGATCTCCAACTCGACTGTTTTGCTCCCCCCCCCCCCACCAATGTATCCTTTGATCTGTTTCACCCTGAAAACATACAATGTTTTGGCCTCAACTGCTTTCTGTGATAGTGAATTCCATAGGCTTATCACTCTCTGGGTGAAGAAATTTCTCCTCATCTCAGTCTTAAAATGTTTACCCCTTATTCTTAGATTGTGAGCTCTGTCCTGGACTCCCTTACTATCAGGAACGTTCTTTCTGCATCTACCCTGTCTAGTCCTATTAGAATTTTATAGAATCCCCCCCATCGTTCTTCTGAACTCCAGTGAAGATAATCCTAATCAACTCAATTTCTCCTCGTATGTCAGTACTGCCATCCCAGGAATCACGTGGTAAACCATCGCTGTACTCCCACAATAGCAAGAACATCTTTCCTCAGATAAGGAGACCAAACCTGCATGCACTATTCCAGATATGGCCTTACCAAAGCCTGAATAATTGCAGCAAAACATCTGTGCTCCTGCACCTGAATCTTAGCGCAGTGAAACACAACTTACCATTTGCCTTCATTATTGCCTGCTGAACTTGCATGCTTACCTTCAATGACTGGTGTAAAAGGACACCCAGGTCTCGTTGCACATCCCCTTCTTTCACTTTATAGTCATTCAGATAATAATCTGCCTTCCTGTTTTTGCTACCAAAGGTGGTTAACCTCGCATTTATCCACATTATATTGCATAAGAACTAGGAGCAGGAGTAGGCCATCTGGCCTCTCGAGCCTGCACTGCCATCCAATAAGATCACAGATGATCTTTTTGTGGACTCAGCTACACTTATCCATTCAGTCACCATAACCCTTAATTCCTTTACTGTTCAATAATCTATCTACCCTTCCCTTAAAAACATTCAATGAGGTGGCCTCAACTGCTTCACTGGGCAGGGAATTCCACAGATTCACAACACTTTGTATAAAGAAGTTCCTCCTCAACTCAGTCCTAAATCTGCTCCCCCTTATTTTGACACCATGCTCCCTAATTATGGTTTCACGTGCCAGTGGAAACAACCTCCCTGCTTCTATCTTATTGATTCCCTTTGTAATCTTATATGTTTCTATAAGATCTCCCCTCATTCTTCTGAATTCCAATGAGTATAGCCCCAGTCTACTCAGTCTGTCCTCATAAGCCAATCCTCCCAACTCTGGAATCAACCTAGTGAATCTCCTCTGCACCACCTCCAGTGCCAGTATATCCTTTCTCAAGTAAGGAGACCAAAATTGTACACAGCACTCCAGGTGTGGCCTCACCTGCAACATAACCTCGCTGTTTTTAAACTCCATCCCTCTAGCAATGAAGGACAAAATTCCATTCGTCTTCTTAATTACCTGTTGCACCTGCAAACCAACTCCTTGAGATTCCTGCACAAGGACACCCAGGTCCCTCTGCACAGCAGCATGCAGCAATTTTTCACTATTTAAATAATAGCCCATTTTGCTGTTATTCTTACCAAAATGGATGACCTCCCATTTACCAACATTGTACTCCATCTGCCGGACCCTCACCCACTCACTTAAGACTATCGATATCGCTTTGCAGACTTTCAGCATCCTCTGCACACTTTGCTCTGCCACTCACCTTAGTGTCATCTGTGAATTTTGACACACTACATTTGGTCCTGAACTCCAAATCATCTATATAAATCATAAACAATTGCGGTCCCAACACTGATCCCTAAGGCACACCACTCGTCACTGATCGCCAACCAGAGAAACACCCATTTAGCCCCACACTTTGCTTTCTGTTAGTTAACCAATCTTCTACCCATGCTGATACATTACCTGTAACGCCGTGCATCTTTATCTTATGCAGCAGTCTTTTGTGCGGCACCTTGTCAAATGCCTTCTGGCAATCCAGATACACCATATCTACCACTCCCTGTTGTCCACCGTGCTCCAAGAATTCCAATAAACTAGTCAAACATGACCTGTCTTTCATGAACCCATGCTGTCCCAATGGGACAATTTCTATCCAGATAACTCACAATTTCATAGAATCTCTACAGTGCAGAAGGAAGCCATTTGACCCATTGAGTCTGCACTGACCACAATCCCACCTAGGCCCTATCCCTCATAACCCCTCACACTATGGGACAATTTAGCATGGCCAGTCAACCTAATCCACATACCTTCGGGCTGTGGGAAGAAATTGGAGCACCCAGAGGAAACCCAAGCAGACACAGGGAGAACATGCAAACTCCACACAGACAGTGACCCAAGTCACGAATCAAACCTGAGTCCCTGGCACTGTGAGGTAGCAGTGCCAATCACTGTGCTATCATGCTTGTATCCATCATCTTCCTTGATGATGGATTCAGAGGTTAAGTTAATTGGCTTATAGTCACCCACATTTTGTCTACCTCCTTTTTTAAATAGTGGCATCACATTTGCTGTTTTCCAATCTGAAGGAACCACGCCAGAGTCCAGCAAGTTTTAGTAAATTACCACTAGTGCATTTGCTATTTCTCCTACCATCTCTTTTAGTACCATTCCATCAGGGCCAAGAGACTTGTCTACCATTAGCCCCATTAACTTGTCTAACACTACCCTCTTTTATGATAGTTTTTAGGTCCTCACCTGCCATAGCCTTCCTGTCATCAATTTTTGGCATGTTATTTGCATCTTGCACTGCGAAGACCAATACAAAATACCTGTTCGATGCCTCGGCCATTTCCCATTATTAAATCCCTCTTCTCATCCTCTAAAGGACCAATGTTTACCTTAGCCACTCTTTTTTGTTTTATATATTTCTTGAAACTTTTACTACGTATTTTTATATTCTGCTACGCAGATGCCCACACACACAGCCTGTCTAAATCAAACTGCAACATCTCTGCATCCTCCTCACAGCTCACCCTCCCAACCAGCTTTGTGTCATCTGATTGAATTTTGCATTCAGTTTGAGAGAGTGTGAATCTAAGATTAATACTCGGAAAGGGCAGGTCATCTTATGAGGAATGGTTGGAGAGGTTAGGTTTGTATCCTCTGGAGTTTAGAAGAGTAAGAGGTGACTTGATCAAAGCCTTTAAGATCCTGAGGGGTACTGACAGGGTGGAAGGGGAACAGATGTTTCCTCTTGTCAGAGAATCTAGAACCATGGGTCACTGTTTAAAAATAAAGGGTCACTCAATTAGAGTAATGATGTCTTTCCTGTAGTGACCAGAGGTGTACACAAAACTCCAGCTGTAGTCTAACCAGTAACCTGCACTCAACCCTGGAACACCTAGATAACAAGGAATCCTATTTATTGACTACAGCTCAGCCTTCAACACAATTATTCCCATGAAACTCATCTCCAAACTCTGTGGCACCTCCATCTGTGACTGGATCCTGAACTTCCTAACTCACAGACCGCAATCAATAAGGATAGGCAACAACACCTCCTCCGTGATCATCCTCAACACCAGTGCCCTATAAGCTTGTGTTCTCAGTCCCCTACTATAATTCTTAGATATTTATGATTGTGTGGCCAAATTCCCCTCCAATTCGATTTTCAAGTTTGCTGATGTCACCACCGTAGTGGGTTGGATCTCAAACAATGATGAGACAGAGTACAGGAATGAGATAGAGAATCTGGTGAACTGGTGCGGAAACAATAATCTCTCCCTCAATGTCAACAAAATGAAGGAGATTGTCATCGACTCCAGGAAGCGTAAAGGAGAATATGCCCCTGTCTACATCAACGGGGAAAGGGTTGAGAGCTTCAAGTTTTTAGATGTCCAGATCACTAACAACTTGTTCTGGTCCCCCATGTCAACACTACAGTTAAGAAAGCCCACCAAACCTCTATTTTCTCAGAAGACTAAGGAAATTTGGCATGTCAGTTACGACTCTTACCAAGTTTTACAGATGCACCTTCGAAAGCATTCTTTCTGGTTATATCAGAGCTTGGTATGGTTCCTGCTCTGCCCAAGACTGCAAGGAACTACAAAAGAACAAAGAAAATTACAGTACAGGTACAGGCCCTTTGGCCCTCCAAGCCATGCTGCCCAACTGAACTAAAACCCCCTACCCTTCCAGGGATCATATCCCTCTATTCCCATCTTTTTCATGCATTTGTCCAGACACCTGTTAAAACTCACTATTGTATCTGCTTCCACTACCTTCCCCAGCAGCGAGTTCTAGGCAACCACCCACCACCCTCTGTGTAAAAGATTTGTCTTGTACATCTCCTTTAAACCTTGCCCCTCACACCTTAAACCTCTGCCCCCTAGTAATTGACTCTTCCACCCTGGGAAAAAGCTTCTGACTATCCACTCTGTCCATGCCTGTCATAATCTCGTAAACTTCTATCAGGTCTCCCCTCAACCTCTGTCGCTCTAGTGAGAACAAACCAAGTTTCTCCAACCTCCTCATAACTAATGTCCTCTGTACCAGGCAACATCCTGGTAAATCTTTTCTGTGCCCTCTCCAAAGCCTTCACATCCTATGATAGTGTGGCCAGAATTGAACACTATATTCCAAGTGCGCCTAACTAAGTTTCTAAAAAGCTGCAACGTGACTTGCCAATTTTTAAACTCAGTGCCCCGACTGACGAAGGCAAGCATGCCGTATGCCTTCTTGACTACCACCTCCACCTGTGTTGCTACTTTCAGTGACCTGTGTACCTGTACACCCAGATCCCTGTCTATCAATACTGTTAAGGATTCTGCCATTTACTGTACATTTCCTATCTTTATTAAATCCAAAATGCATTACCTCACATTTGTCTGGATTAAACTCCATCTGCCATCTCTGCCCAAGCCTCTAACCGATCTATATTCTGCTGTATCCTCTGATGGTCCTCATCGCTATCCGCAAATCCACCAACCTTTGTGTCATCCACAAACTTACTAATCATTTCTTCTGAATCATTTTTATGTGTGTATATGTGTGTGTGTGTGTATATATATATATATATATATATGTATATACATACATATAAGGTCCCAGTACTGATCCTTGAGGAATGCCACTTGTCACAGCCTTCCATTCAGAAACGCACCCAAAGGTCGTGAATGTAGCCCAATCCATCAAGCAGACCAGTCCCCCATCCATTGACTCTGTCTACACTTCCCGCTGCCTTGAGAAAAGCAGCCAGCATAATTAAGGACCCCATGCACCCCGGAATTTGTCTCTTCCACCTTCTTCCATCGGGAAAAAGATAAAAAAGTCTGAGGTCACATACCAATCAACTCAAGAACAGTTTCTTCCCTGCTGCAGTCGAACTTTTGAATGGATTTACCTTGCATTAAGTTGATCTTTCTCTATGCTCTAGCACTCTCATTCTGCACTCTCTTGTTTCCTTCTCTATGAACGGTATGCTTTGTCTTTGTATAGCATGCAAGAAACAATACTTTTCAATATATGTGACAATAATAGATCAAATCAGTATTTCGTACAGTTCCATCATTACATCACTGCCCAACATAGGAAAACATTCCATTTGCTTCCTTGACCTCCTTGTTCACCTGTCCTGCCAGGGATCTGTGGACATGCACTCCAAAGTCTCTCACTATCTCAACCGCTCTCAACATCTTCCCATTTACTGAGTATTCCCTACTTTGTTTGCGCTCCCAGATGCATTACCTCACACTTTTCCAGATCGAATTCTATTTGCCATTTCTCTATCCATCAACTAAACCATTGATTTCACTCTGATGTCGACAGTTTTCCTCTTCATTATCAACTACATGGTCATTTTTTTGTCATCTGCAAACTTCCCACATTTAAGCCTAAATCATTACTTTAAACACAGCTGAGGCTTGTCTACCAGAAACTGTTTCCAGTTGGCAGAATCATCCATTAACCAACAGCCTTTATTACCTGTTACAGAGCCAATTTTGGATCCAACCTGCCACCTTCACCTGCATCTCATGAGATCTCCCTTTTCTGACCAGTTTGCCTTTGGCTATATTGGTTTCAGGCATTTGACAAGGTCAATGTCCACTGTGCTGCCATCAATCCTCCTGCTTACTTCCTCAAAAAATTCCATTAAGTTAGTAAGACATGATCTTCCCTTTACAAGCCATGCTGACTATCCCTGATCTATCTGTGCCTTTCTAAGTGACAATTATCTCTCAGAATTGCTTCCAATAATTTGCCCACCACTGAAGTCAGACTGATTGACCTGTTCCTCACGCTCTTTTTAAATAACGGTACAATGTTCACACACCTCCAATTCTCTGGTATCTAATCTGCTAAAGGGACGATCCTTTAAACAGAGATGAGGACAATGTCTTCAGCCAGAGAGTGGGGAACTCTTTGCTGCAGGAGGCTGTGGAAACTGGCTCATTGAGTGTCTTTAAGACAGAGATAGTTAGGATCTTGATTAATAAGGGGATCAGAGGTTATGGGGATGAGAAAAATATCAGCCATGATTGAATGGCGAAGCAGACTCAAAGGGCCAAGTGGCCTAATTCTGTTCCTATATCTTATGGTATCTAGTGAGGATTGGAAAATGTTTCTCAGAGCATCTGCTATTACCTCCCTGGCTTGCTTTATTTAGCAGCCTGGAATACAATCCATCAGGCCCTGGTGATTTATCCATCCTCAGCGATGCTAGTCCCTCCGATACTTCATCTCTCCCTATGTTTATTGTATCTAATATTTCACAGTCTTGACCTTTAACGGGAATGTCTGAATTATCCCTCTCCTTAATGAATACAGAGACAAAGTACCCTGAGAACCCTGCCCACATCTTCTGAATCAACCCATAAGTTACCATATACATCTCTGATGGCTCTATCTTTTCTTCTCTTGCTGTTAACATATTGGTAAAACATTCTGAGATTTTTGATTTTTGGTATCCTATCTTTGTTTTCCTTTCTCCCATTTTTACTTCATCCCTGTACTTTCTGTAATCGTCTAAGTTTCTCCAGTCTTTTGGGACTGTCTCATAAGCTTTCTTTTTCTGCTTTATCTTTCCCTGTGTGCTTCTGGACACCCCTGGGGGCTCTGGATTTGACAGTACCACACTTTGTCCTTGTGAAGACATGTCTGCCTGTAGAATTCTGCCTTTGAATGCCTCCTGCTAATTTTGTTTTTCTTTCTAATTACTGTATGCAGTCCACTCTTGCCAGTTCATCTCTCAGCTTTGCAAAATTTGCCTTCTCTCAATTTATAACTTTTACTCCTGTTTTATCTTTGTCCTTTTCCATAATGATGCTAATTTTAACTGTTATGATCACTGTCTCCAAAACTGTCCCCCATTGCTGCTTCATCCACTTGCCCAGCTTTATTTTCTGAGACCAAATCTACAAAACCACCTATCTTGTTGGGCTTCTTACGGTTTGGCTAAAAGAAAGTTCTCTTGAACGCAGTTCAAGAATTTTGCACCCTCTGTGCCCTTCACACTGCTAGGATCCCAAATGATATGAGGGTAACTGAAGTCCGCAATGATAACTGTTCCATTATCTTTGCACTTTGAAATCTGTCTACATGCCTTCTAACTGCCTTCCGCTATTTGGGAATTTAAATACATTGCTAGCAATCTGAGCTGAAACTACATGCCTCCTTTTGATGCTTCATTCAGCATAAATCCCTCCTCGCAGCTGTAATTGATTCTTGAACTAATAATGCTACATCCCCACTATTTTTATCCCCTTTCCTATCCTACCTGAAAACTCTCCATCCAGAAGTGTTGAGCTGCCATTTTTGCTCCTTCTCAAGCATTATAGCAATGACATCATGCTGTCATGTCAATCTCTGTCCTTCCCTCACACCTTTATTTACTATGCTTGTTGTATTTACATATATATCTTTTAACACTGCCAATTCCTGTGCTGTACACATTTAAGATATGCTGTTCCCATCTTTCAGCATCACTCACTAATTCCCCTTCTCCTGTTCCCTGCTCTGAATTTTCCCTCCACTGATCTGGTTTATACTTCCCTACCGACAGCACTAACAAATCTCCCTGCGATGATATTTATTCCAATCCCACTCAGGTGTAGACCAGCCTGGCTTGTATAACTCACACCTTGTGTGGAATCGGTCACATTGCCTCAGAAATCTGATGTCTTCCCTTTCACACCAGCTTTCCAGCCATGTGTTAAATCATTTAGTTCACTTGAACGTGGGACTGGGAGTAATCCTGAGATTACTGCTTTAGAGATTCTGTTTTCAATCTGCCCTCTAGCTTCCTAAAGTCTGCTTTCAGACACTCTTTCCCTTTATTACCCAAGTCATTGTTACCACTGTGGATCACAACTCCTAGCTGATCATCCTCCCCCAGAAGAATGTCCTGCGGCCGTTCCTTGACCCTGACACCAGGGAAGCAACATACCATCCAGGAGCCACATCTACACAAACTGTCTGTTCCCTTAACTAACCAATCCCTTATCACAACTGCTCTTCTCTCTCCCATCCTGGCTCTGATTGTACTCCTTTGAAGAACCAACACTCTCACTGGTGATCAAAACAGAAAAGAAAATGGTGAGCAGGATCCCAGGGTGCAATGTCTGTCTAGTGTTCTTGGACTACCTGGTGGTCACCCATCCTTTTCGGCCCACAGGACCCATAAGTTGCGATGTTACCATCTCTCTGAACATACTATTCACGTAGCTCTCAGCGTCAAAGATGTGCCAAAAGTGATTCCAGCTGTTGCTTGAGCTGGCAACACAGAACACCATGAGCATGCATCATTTCCCATGTACCATAAGACATGCATTCCACATGACTGGGCTGTCCTGCCATGGCTTCAATTTGCTTCCCTTATGTTAACTTTATTTATTTTGGTTGGATCATGCTGAAAAATTTAAGAACCTGAGGAGAGTTGAAGGGTGGATGCTGAAAGGATGTCCCCCCTTCTGGAAAGGTCTAGAACTAGAGGATCTGTTTAAGGGTGAAGGCGACGGTGCAGAGGGACCTCGGGGTCCTTGTGCATGAGTCGCAAAAACCCAGCCTGCAGGTGCAGCAGGTGGTCAGGAAGGCGAATGGGATGCTGGCCTTCATAGCGAGGGGGATTGAATATAAAAGTAGGGAGGTCTTGCTGCAGCTGTATAGGGCATTGGTGAGGCCGCAGCTGGAGTACTGTGTGCAGTTTTGGGCGCCGCACCTGCGCAAGGATATTTTGGCCTTGGAGGGAGTGCAGAGGAGGTTTACTAGGCTGATACCGGAGTTGAGGGGGTTGAGCTATGAGGAGAGGCTGAATAAACTAGGCTTGTACTCGTTAGAGTTTAGAAGAATGAGGGGAGATCTCATTGAGACGTATAAGATGATGAATGGGATGGATAGGATAGAGGTGGAAAGACTCTTCCCGCTCAAAAAAGACAGTAGGACTAGGGGGCACAGCCTCAAGATAAAGGGGGAGCGGTTCAGAACGGAGTTGAGGAGGAACTTCTTCACTCAAAGGGTGGTGAATCTCTGGAATTCTCTGCCCGTTGAAGTGGTGGAGGCTGCCTCGCTAAATATTTTTAAGAAGCGGGTTGATGGGTTCTTGATAAGAGAGGGGATTAAGGGTTATGGGGAGAGGGCGGGAAAGTGGAACTGAGCCACGACAGATCAGCCACGACAGATCAGCCATGATCTTATTGAATGGCGGGGCAGGCTCGAAGGGCCAGATGGCCTACTCCTGCTCCTATTTCTTATGTTCTTATGTTCTTATGTCTCTTGTTTTAAGATGGAAATGATTTTTTTTGTCGGAGAGTTGTGAGTGTTTGGAACTCTCTTTCCCAAAGGGTCATTGAATATTTTTAAGGCAGGGATAGATATGCTTGAAAGGACAAGTGGTCTACTCCTGCTTCTAATTCATACAGATTCTTGAGTAACAAGGGAGTCAAAGGTTATTGGGATTGGTGGAATGTTAAGTTGAGGCTACAATCTGATCAGCCAAGATCTTATTGGGAGAGTGAGTAAGTTTAAGGAGGAGTGAGACAGATTTTTAATGGTAATGAGCTGAAAAGTTATGGGGGAAGGCAGGAAAATGGGAATGTGGAGCGTATCAGCCATTATTGAATGGCGGAGCAGACTCGGTGGGCTGAATGGCATAATTCTGTTCCCATATCTTATGAACTTACTTGATGCCGGAGCAAGTTCAAGAACCAAGACGAAGGAAAGACGGAGATTGAGGGGGGACATGATAGAGGTATATAAGATACTGAAGGGAATAGACAGAGTCAAAAGTGAGAGACTGCTCCCTAGATTGGTAACAAATACAAGAGGACATGATTTAAGGGTGAGGGGGGAGAGATATAATTTGGATATGAGAGGAAGGTTCTTTACGCAGAGAGTTGTGGGGGTATGGAACGCGCTACCGAGTAGGGTGGTGGAGGCGGGAACGTTGGACTCGTTTAAGGTTCAGTTAGATAGACACATGAGTGAAACGAGGATGGAGGGTTATAGTAGGGGAATTAAATAAGGGTTAGAACCTCGGGAGAGACCGGAAAGGCAGGCTTGTGATTAACGTTTTTGTCTTTTATTCTGCAGGTGGAGGTCCACCTCGTTGTCAAATGAGGGGCATGCACACGGTGGGTCGTGCGTGGGCTACTCTTGGAGGTTCCAGGAGTGGCCTAGTACTTCATGTCGGTGTGTGTGCTTGATCCTGGACCAGTAGAAGGGCGCCGCAACAGCTCGGTGACTAGCACTGCTAGCTGTGCAGATACATGGATTTGGACCTGTGTCTGTGGGAGTTTGTGCATTCTCCCTGCGGATGCGTGGGTTTCTTCCGGGCGCTCCGGTTTCCTCCCACACCCCAAAGATGTGCTCTTAGGCTGATTAGTTTTACCAAATTGACACTATTCTCCCCTGAATCTGGCTAAGTCAGGGGTTCTATTCGTAGAAACGCAGGGTAGAATAGGTGTAGGGTGATGCGGCGGCGCGGGCTTGTTGGGCCGAAGGGCCTGTTTCCCGTGCTGGGTTGTTCTTTGTTCTTTAACCAAATGGCCTACTGT
Source organism: Carcharhinus amblyrhynchos (assembly GCF_965287045.1). Lineage (NCBI taxonomy): Eukaryota > Metazoa > Chordata > Chondrichthyes > Carcharhiniformes > Carcharhinidae > Carcharhinus > Carcharhinus amblyrhynchos. The sequence continues at coordinate 124,769 of NW_027650071.1, read as the reverse complement.
TGCTCCTAATTTATGTGCCCTCTGAAACTTCCAAAGCCTTTTGGAAATGAGTGTTCAATGTGTTGGAGGCTTTTTCTGCAATGCTGTCTGTGATATTAATGAATGAGGAAAGGCTCCCATCTTAATGCTTTCAGAATGTCTCTCCCTTGCCAGTCATTGCAGGAGAAGAGGGGAGGCAGTGAACGGAAGAGTTTAATGAACTAAAGCGCAACACCACAAAGTTAGGATGCAACCTCAGGCTCTCTGGCCACATTGAACCCATCAAGCCCATTGCTGTGTGGAAAGGCCAGGAAAGGGATATGTTTGGATGACCACAGAAAATGTATTTCCTGTTTTGTATGGTGGAAAGGCTGTGAATAGAAACAGATTTTAATCTCTATGCTGTGAACATTCTTGCACTGTCATTCCATGTTTTAAATAAAAGCAGCTTTGTATTAGGAAAACAGCCCACTCCTCACCTCCCCCCCTCCACCGATTCAGAAGCACTGTCTTGTGTCAGTTCAATGGGCACTGTAAGTAGTCGCACAACACCAGGTTAAAGTCCAGCAGGTTTATTTGGTATCACGAGCTTTAATAAACCTGCTGGACTTTAACCTGGTGTTGTGAGATTACTTACTGTGTCTACCCCAGTCCAACACCGGCAACTCCACATCATCGTATGGGCAGATACAGTGGTTAGTACTATTGTGTAATGAACAGTAGGTTTGCTATTGGAAATGTGGGCAGTTGGTATAAGGTCAAGCTGGACAGTGACACCTTGCCTTGTGAGCAAGCTGACACTGAGGTTCATACATACCCAGTGGTTGCTGGATATTAAATGTGCCAGAGGGTGACCAGTTCCTTTGGAACTGTGACAAGGCCTGACAGGAGCCTTTGAGAAGCAGAATACAAAGCTTGCAGATGTAAAAACCATTTTTACTTCTCTGACTGAATGCATGATAATGATATCTGTGATGTTTAGGGAACAGTTTAACAGGATCATGGGCTATTTAAATGGGGATGCAGAGTAGAAAAGCCAGGCTAGACTTTTATAAATCACTGAGCTGCACTGGTGTCCAATTCTGGGCCTCTCATTTTAGTAAGGATGTCAAGACATTGGAGGATGTGAAGTCCATTTACTGGAATGGCCCCAGGGTAAGGGATTTGAGAGACTGAAGGAGCTGGGATTGTGATTTTAGTGAACATATTTCTCTTTTCACATTAAGTTGATTCGGTTTAATTATACCTGTGCCTGTGGGGAGTACGGCTGAGCTTCCTAACCCTGTTCCAAGCAGGCACTCAATGTTACTGCAGCCCTCTACCCTGTTTACTGAATATCTCACCTTAATGGACTGGGTTATCAGTGCTGCAATAACCCCATACTTTGGACATCACCATGTTATATTGTGATGGGAAGGTGGGGAGTAATATGTGACTCAACCACAAGTACTTGCATTTATATAGCACCAGTTAATGTAGAAAGATATCCCAAGGTGCTGCACGTTGATGTGATGATGAATCAAATGGGGACTGATCCAGAGGGTGACTCTGACATTACCATTAACCAGGGTCTCTACAGAGAGTTATCATTGGATTTATACAAGATATTGTCACACACCTATTAGTATTGTACACCCCCTACTTATGGTGTAAGTTCAAGGACTAGATATGTTGAAACATCTGGTTGATACTCAATTAAATTAAGTTGAGGAGCTGACTCAGTATGAAATGCTTATATCACTGGTGACTAGTGGGGTGCCCCAGGGGTCGGTGCTGGGGCCTCAGCTATTTACCATTTATATAGATGATCTGGAGGAGGGAACCGAGTGTAGGGTGTCGAAATTTGCTGATGACACCAAGATTGGGGGAAAGGCAAATTGTGCGGAGGGTGTGGAGAGTCTGCAGAAGGATCTAGATAGGCTGGGCGAATGGGCCAGGAAATGGCAAATGGAATTTAATGTTGGCAAGTGTGAGGTGGTCCACTTTGGTAGGAAGAATGGTAGGAAGGACTATTACTTGCGTGGCGAAAAACTGCAGCAGGCGACGGTGCAGAGGGACCTCGGGGTCCTTGTGCATGAGTCGCAAAAACCCAGCCTGCAGGTGCAGCAGGTGGTCAGGAAGGCGAATGGGATGCTGGCCTTCATAGCGAGGGGGATTGAATATAAAAGTAGGGAGGTCTTGCTGCAGCTGTATAGGGCATTGGTGAGGCCGCAGCTGGAGTACTGTGTGCAGTTTTGGGCGCCGCACCTGCGCAAGGATATTTTGGCCTTGGAGGGAGTGCAGAGGAGGTTTACTAGGCTGATACCGGAGTTGAGGGGGTTGAGCTATGAGGAGAGGCTGAATAAACTAGGCTTGTACTCGTTAGAGTTTAGAAGAATGAGGGGAGATCTCATTGAGGCGTATAAGATGATGAATGGGATGGATAGGATAGAGGTGGAAAGACTCTTCCCGCTCAAAAAAGACAGTAGGACTAGGGGGCACAGCCTCAAGATAGAGGGGGGGCGGTTCAGAACGGAGTTGAGGAGGAACTTCTTCACTCAAAGGGTGGTGAATCTCTGGAATTCTCTGCCCGTTGAAGTGGTGGAGGCTGCCTCGCTAAATATTTTTAAGAAGCGGGTTGATGGGTTTTTGATAAGAGAGGGGATTAAGGGTTATGGGGAGAGGGCGGGAAAGTGGAACTGAGCCACGACAGATCAGCCATGATCTTATTGAATGGCGGGGCAGGCTCGAAGGGCCAGATGGCCTACTCCTGCTCCTATTTCTTATGTTCTTATGTTCTTATATCACTAAATATACTCGCATACAACTAACTCCTGCAAGATTGTAAGTGTTGCCACTGTGACTATTACACTAACTTCAATAAGGCAGGATTAAAGCCCCAGTGTACTGTCTCTCCCAATCTCTGTCTAATTAATCTCTCCCTTCAACAATATCTAATTCTTGTTCATTGTAATCGTGAATGAGAATCGGTAGGTATCAGTTATGAACTTATAGCTCTTATCTGGAAAGTTCTCAAATATGTGCTGACTCTGACCCTTTTAATTCTGCTTTGCTTATAGGCTCCCAGCCATGTGTACAGCGGGCATGGCAGCCATGTGACAAATGTCCGTTTCTCACACAATGACTCTCACCTCATTTCAACCGGGGGCAAGGATACGACTGTGATGCAGTGGCGAGTGGTGAACAGCAATCTTGAACGCAGCACTTCCATCTCATCCGCCTCTGTGTCCTCGCTGGACCTCCCTTCAAACAGCAACGTTTGAGGGGTTTAATGGGCAGATTCTCTCCCTCTCTCTTTGTTGCCCCCACTCCTACCCTCTCTGAAAGTCAAAGGTGCTTGGGCTGAGAGATTCACTGGCTGTACAGAGATGAGGTGTTTCTTGAGGAGGACCATTCTGAGATTCTGTAAATACACTGCAGGTTTCTCAGCTTCTTTATATTTCCAACTTGCCTGATTCAGTGAAAGGAGTGGGGATAACCTTAATACTGGATTTAATTATAACTTTTCAAATTGACTTGCTTTGAATAGGAAAGGCAGGATTGTGAATGTTTGAATGTAGAATTGCCAGGCACGTGTATAAGGGACACCCCGTGGTGAAAGGGGAAACCTTGGATTTCTCCTTGGTGTAAATAGGAGATTTTAGTATGCAACAGTGCAATGTGAACAGGATTTGAATGGAGGTTTGGAACGAGTCAGTGGAATTATAGAGTGATAGGAAACAGGGTTTGAGTGTATGCAAGATGGGTCTGACACATAAAAAAATGCAATGGCACCTCTTTACACAGTTAGGGAGGCGATCCTGTGCGTTTGCATCTCTCATTGAAAAGAGCTAAGCAGCAGAGGGGGATGCTTAGATTGAAGTGTTGTAAGGATGGGCCATGAAGGTTCATTTCTCTCCCCGAGATGTTCAGTGTGGTTCCCACCTGGGCAAGGCTCAGCTGTCAGTTGCAGGGAGGAACTTTGGAATCATTGACCCTTATTTGTTAATTCAAACATAATGCGGGGGTGGGGGGGGGGAATAAACAATCTTTTGCAGATTTTGTCTTGTGTAGTAGTTTTCATTTTAAAATCTGTGAAGTGACTATGGGCAAGTGGATACGTTAGCAAGAAGTGTGCTGCTAGTCCTCTGCCACTCGACGGGTGCTACAGCTGGGGTGAGAACAGCCTGACCCCCTCTGACTCACTGACTTTGCCATGCAGGTCACTGGCAGCTCTATGGCAGTCAGGGTTTGAGAGGAGGACATTAATTCACATTCCAGCAGTCAATGCCACTGCAACTCTATCTGATAACTTTCTGGATTTCACTTTTGATAGCCTATGTCAGTCCTTTTAAAATGTGGTGTTCTTGGCAAGAAATAAACTTGATGGAAATTAAATAATTGGAGCCAAGTATTGTTGTAAGGACCAAAGCACCTTACTTCCAGGCTAGATGATTGTAAACAGTTCTGAACTGTATAGAAAATGTAATTTCTTTAAAATAAAGTCTGAATTTAAAATCTTGTTTAAACTTACCTGCACCAATGGATTGATTGATCATCTACTTTGTTATTCAGTTTGACTTATCCGTACCCAGGAAAAGGCCACTCAGCCCCTTGACTCTGTTCTGTTCTTTAATGAGTTTGTGGCTAATTTATTCCTTTACCTGTCCCATTTCCACCTCTTTTTGCCTTCAACTATCAATGCTTTTGACATTTAAGCTGGGATTCTCCCAAAGAAAATCTTAAGTACCCAACATGTGGAAAAAAGGGAGTATTTCCTGTCTGATTTTTGGGTGTACTTACCAGAGTGAATCTCCAACATTCTGCATCGCACAGAGTGCATCGGTGTGATTCACTGTGGTACGTAGGGAACAGAGGCCAGCAGCATAGCGCTAAGGGAGCCACTGCGCATGTGCCAATCTGTCTGTGCAAGATCAGCATATGCACAGTGCCCCCCCCCATTGCTGGATTCCCAATTGTTGGCCTGCCCCTCAATACACCTGATCAAGTTGTGCCAAAAGGCCTGTTTTCATGCTGTAAGCTTTTATGACTCTATGACCAGCCTTGCTGACCCCATCTCTCCACTCCCCATCCCCACTCCCATCTCGCCCCACACACACACACACACAAGCCTCCTAGACCTCTCCTTGCCAGTCCCTATATTGCTGCCAACCCCGATCATCCCCTCCCTCCCTCTCTTTCCCACAAATCCCACTCACAGAGTGGCAGCCAATTCCACGCCCCCCCCCCCCTCCCCCCCAACCTCCAAACAACCCCTGGCCCTGCTTCCTTGGCACTGCCTGATGGACAGTACCAGTTTGTCCCTTGCGCCGTATCAGGGTGTCAGGCTGACAATGCCCAAGGGGCACCTTCCCTTATCCCCATCCTCCCTGGGAGGCTTCAATGGCCTCTGTTCCGTCCAGTGGGGTCAGGACACCTGTACCCCGTTTGTGGGGAGTAGGCGTAAACACCACTGGAGGGAACCACTCCTATCAGGGAGATGCTGGCAGGCCTGGAGAATACTGCCTCGGGAACACTAATCATGATGAAATGCTCATTTCAATATGATAATCAGCTTTGTGCCGATTTCCAGCATGGAGCTGATTATGCTCAGTAAAAGCACCTGGAAGCCTTGGCCCTCCAGCGGGCTGGGAGAATCCTGGCCTTAATCTCAACCAACTTCCATCCCATCACAGATCTCTTCTGTTCTTCATTCCATCCCACCCTCTCTTAAGCCTCTGAACGTGCTTCAATCCTGTTACATCTCTAACTTTATTCCACTTCCAGTGAATGATCATTGATGTGAAACATGACCTCAAGTTTATTTATTAGTCACAACTGAGGCTTACATTAACACTGCAATGAAGTTACTGTGAAACTCACCTAGTCGCCCACACTCTGGCACCTGTTTGGGTCAATGCACCCTAACCGGCACATCTGAATTTCAGACCGTGGGAGGAAACCAGGGCACCGGGAGGAAACCAGGGCACCAGGAGGAAACTCACACAGACACGGTGGGGGGGAATGTGCAGACTCCACACAGATAGTGACCCAAGCCAGGAATTGAACCCGAGTCCCTGGTGGTGTGAGGCAGCAGTGCTAACCACTTGTCACCATTATTGTTCCCTCTCTACAGATGCTGCCATATTTGCTGAATGCTTCCAGCATTTTCTGTGTTTATTTCATATATTCAGCATCTGTAGTATTTTTGCTTTTGTACTTTAATTCCATCCCCCCTCCTTGGCTATGTAACCCTTGATCTCCTTACCCAACAGAAATCTATCAAAATATAAAAACAAAATTACTGCAGAATCTGGAGACAAACAGAAAATGCTGGAAAATCTCAGCTGGTCTGACAGCGTCTGTGGATAGGGGACTTTGCAAACAAATCTCAGCTGGTCTGACAGCGTCTGTGGATAGGGGACTTTGCAAACGTTTCAAGTCTGGATGACTCTTTGCCAGAGCTATCTGTCTCCGTTTTGATATGGAGATACTGGCATTGGACTGGGGTGGGCACAGTAAGAAGTCTCAGAACACGAGGTTAAAATCCAGCAGGTTTATTTGGTAGCACGAGCTTTTGGAGCGCTGCCCCTTCATCAGGTGAGTGTCTCCGCTTTGACATTTCCAATTGACCTCTTCAGCCTTGTGTGGGAGGCAGTTCCGATTTCCTCTCTCTCCCCCTCAACACCGCACCAGAATAATAGTTTCTTCCATTCACTCCATATACACTTCCCATTGCCTTGGCAAAGCAGCCAGCATAATTAAGGACCCCACGCACCCTGCACATTCTCTCTTCTACTACCTTCCTTCAGGATAAAGATCCAAAAGCCTGAGAACACGTACCAACCAACTCGAGAACAGCGTCTCTGCTGCTTTCAGACTTTTGAATGGACCTACCTCGTACTAAGTTGACCTTTGTCTACATCCTAGTTATGGCTGAAACACTACATTTTGCACTCTCTCCTCTGTGAATGGTATGCTTTGTATAGTGTGAAGGAAATAATACTTTTCACTGTAAATACATGTGGCAATAATCAAATCAAGTTTCTTTCAGTGCTGAAAAGTAATGTAACTGGTTGCTGATACTGAATTTCTCCGTCTCTCTGTCTACAGCTTTGTTTATTGGTCTGAAATGTACCAGAGCACATTAGGACGTTTAGACCACAATCTCGTCACATCCTGTTGCTCTGTGACCTCCACTGCCAGTTGTTCTCAGTAATTGAGTGGGATGTGGTTCAGTGGTATAACATGCTGTTGCCCACGCCTGATTTTTACAGAAGTTACATTTTACAGCACACACAAGCCATTCAGCTGATCCACTCCTGATTGAATCCCCTTTCCAGCACATCTACACATCAGAACAACTCAAAGAGTACGCAAGACTTCTCATCGTCTCTCTGTTCTTCATTTCAGACTTTCTCAGAATCCATGGAGTTTTCTGATAATCGATTTGAGCCTACCATCAAAAAGCACTAAACCAAAAAAGTAAATGTTTTCCCAGTAAAAAACGAGATGCACAATAGCAATTTGTACAGCAATATTTGTGTGTGCATGTATATCTACATACAGATGGTACAGTAACAAAGAAAATTACAACACAGGAGCAGGCCCTTCGAGCCTGCACTGACTGAACTAAAGCTCCCTATCCTGCCGGGGACCATATCCCTCTATTCCCATCCTATTCATGTATTTGTTCAGATGCCCCTTAAAAGTCACTACCATATCTGCTTCCACTACCTCCCCCGGCAATGAGTCCCAGGCACTCACTACTCTCTATGTAAAAAAAACTTGCCTCGTACATTTCCTTTAAACCTTGCCTGTTGCACCTTAAAACCTATGCCCCCTAGTAATTGACTCTTCCATCCTGGGAAAAAGCTTCTGACTAGCCACTCTGTCCATGTCCCTCATAATCTTGTAGACTTCCATCAGGTCACCATTCAACGTCTGTTGTTCCAGTGAGACAAAACAAGTTTCTCCAACCTTTCCTCATAGCCAATGCCCTCCATACCAGGCAACAACCTGGTAAATCTTTTCTGTACCCTTTCCAAAGCCTCCACATCCTTCCAGTAGTGTGGCAGCCAGAATTGAACACTATATTCCAAGTGTGGCCTTACCAAGGTTCTATAAAGCTGCAACATGACTTTCCAATTTTTAAACTCAATACCCTGGCCGATGAAGGCAAGCATGCCACAAGTTTTCTTGACTACCTTCTTCACCTACGTTGCCACTTTCAGTGACCTTTGTAACTGTACACCCAGATCCCTCTGCCTATCAATACTCTTAAGGATTCTTAAGTGTCTTAAGATACTATACATCTTACAGTATATAAGATATATATTTACTATCTGTATTAGACCTTCCAAAATGCATTACCTCATATTTGTCCAGGTTAATCTCCATCTGACATCTCTCGCCCAAGTCTCCAACTGATCTATATCCTTTGATGGTCTTCATCGCTATCCACAAATCCACCAACTTTTGTGTCGTTCTCAAACTTACTAATCAAACCAGTTATGTTTTCCTCCAAATCATTTATAGATGTTACAAACAGCAAAGGTCCCAGCACTGATCCCTGAGGAATGCCACTCATCACAGCCCTCCAATCAGAAATGCACCCTTCCACTGCTACCCTCTGTCTTCTATGACCAAGTCTGTTCTGTATTATCCTTGCCAGCTCACCTCTGATCCCAGATGACTTCACCTTCTACATCAGTCTGCCATGAGGGACCTTGTCAAAGGCCTCGCTGAAGTCCATGTAGACAACATTCACTACTATACCCTCATCAATCATCTTCATCTCTTCCTTGAAAAACTTGATCAAGTCATTGAGACATGACTTCCCCCTCACAAAAACCATGTTGCCTCTTGCTAACACGTCCACTTACTTCTAAGTGGGAGTAAATCCTGAATTGGAGAATCCTCTCCAATAATTTCCCTACCACTGACGTAAGGCTCATTGGCCTGTAATTACCTGGATTATCCTTGCTACCCTTCTTAAACAAAGAAACAACATTGGCTATTCTCCAATCCTTTGGGACCTCCCCTTTAACTCCAGGTTAAAGTCCAACAGGTTTATTTGGCAGCACAAGCTTTCAGAGCACTGCTCCTTCATCAGGTGAGTAAGGACTTGTGTTCACAAACAGGGCATACATAGACACAAACTCAATTTACAATATAATGGTTGGAATGCAAATCTTTACAAGTAGTCAAATCTTAAATGTACAAACAGTGTGAGTGGAGAGAGGGCCAAGCACAAGTTAAAGAGGTGTGTACTGTCTCCAGCCAGGACAGTTAGTCAGATTTTGCAAGTCCAAGCAAGTTGAGTGGGTTACAGATAATGTGACATGAACCCAAGATCCCAGTTGAGGCCATCCTCATGTGTATGGAACTTGCCTAGGGGAACATACCATTCAAAAGTATGTATTTGAATACTCACTACTATGATCTTTCCAGGGAGATTAGAGAATAGGCTATTCATGTCGCATCCTGAAAAAGACAGCAGTTTTAAAAAGCACCATTTGATCCAAAACCAGGTGGTCCCTGTATTCTGAGGGCTGTTTACTGATACTTTCATCGCTTTGCAACACACAACATTAAATTGACTTCTCAAATATAAAAATGTTGTGTTTAAAAAAATGCTCATTTCATAACTTTGGGAAAGTTTAATTTTGATTTATGGGTGGGGGCGGTGAGCGATGGAGTGAAACAATCTCTTGAGAATCCTGTCTACCGTGTTCATATCTGTTACGTAGACCATAACAGATAGGCAAAGGCAACTTTCCAATGAGTCATTTCAGGCTTGTCTGGGAAAGGGACAAAAGTCTTGCCACAAATGCTGATATGGGCATCTCATGAGTAGTTAATTGTGCTATTGGGCTAGTTTTATTAAAAGGTATTGAAATTCCATTTTAAATGCTCTGTTCCAGTTTTCTAAAGAGAAATGTGTTCTTTGTGTTTAGAATGAGGTAGTTTCCAATTGCTATCCAGTCTTTGCCCGCTTGTATCAGAAATCTTGTTCCTCAGCCCATCTCAGTGGAAGATATGCAGAACACAGAATCAGAATTTACAGGATGTTTCCTCCTTTCTTCAGCAGCTGATTCCTGGTGACACTACCCCTCTGGATTCGTGTCCAAGTGATCATCATTCCTGGAGTAGGTGATTTGCCCACAGAGGAACCTACAGCCAACCATGAGCGGACATTCTACATAGCTGCAATTCCAGGAGCAATCAATGGGTGGTGATGTAGGGCAGGAAGTCTGGCCACCTCTCATTGCCTCTGAGGTCAGACGCAGACCAGTCCAGATCAATTCTGGCTACCTTCCTGAACTAGCTTTGTCTAAAACCATTTTTGTATTTGGCATCAGATTTTTAAAATTATTAATGTATTTTTTATTTCCACCCTATTGATTGGTGGGAGGGGGAGTGTGTGGAGGTAAGTTGGGGGCAGGGGTGAATTACTAGAACAAAGAAAATTACAACACAGGAACAGCCCCTTTGGCCCTCCAAGCCTGCAGCAACCATGCTGCCCGACTTAACTAAAACCTTGTACCCTTCTGGGAACCATATCGCTCTATTCCCATCCCAGTCATGTACTTGTCCAGGCACCTCTTAAAAGTCACTACAGTATCTGCTTCCACTACGTCCCCCAGCAGTGAGTTCCAGGCACCCACTTCCCTCTGTGTAAAAATCTGCCTCGTATATCTCCTTTAAACCTTGTCCTTCACACCTTAAACCTATGCCCCCTAGTAATTGACTCTTCAGCCCTGGGAAAAAGCTTCTGACTATCCACTCTGTCCATGCCTCTCATAACCTTGTAGACTTCTATCAGGTCTCCCCTCAACCTTTGTCATTTCAGTGAGAACAAACCAAGTTTCTCCAATCTCTCCTCATAGCTAATGCCCTCCATACCAGGCAACAACCTGGTAAATCTTTGCTGGGCCCTCGCCAAAACCTCCACATTCTTCTGGTAGTATGGCGACCAGAATTGAACTCTATGTTCCAAGTGCGGCATAACTAAGGTTCTATAAAGCTGCAACATGATTTGCCAATTTTTAAACCCAGCTGATGAAGGCAAGCATGCCATATGCCTTCTTGACTACCTTCTCCAAATGCACTGCCACTTTCAGTGACCTGTGTACCTGTACACCCCAATCCTTTGCTATCAATACTCTTAAGGGTTCTGCCATTTTGTTTTCTTCTGGGAAAAGACCCTTTTCTCATCTCCATGACATTTTCTAAACTAGAACTTGGTCTAATCGACAGGTAAGAAACATTGTGTAAATGTGTGCATGACGTAATCACGGCACACACAAAACCATAGTTCCAGTGCAGAAAGAGGCCATTCAGCCCATCGTGTCTGCAGCAGCCGAGAGAGAAAATGAAAGCTAGTTGCTCATTTTAATCTAACTTTCCAGCATCTGCTGTGTAGCTTTGCAGGTTCAGATGCCTATCCAGTTACCTTTTTAACGGGTTGAGCGTTTCGGCCACAACCACCAACTTAGACAGTGAATTCCAGACAGCCAGCACCCTTTGGGTGAAAAGATCTTTCCTCATGTCCCCCCAATCCTTCTACCAATCACCTTAAATATATACCCACTGCTGATTGACCCCTCAGCCAAGGGGAAACTATACCTCCCTGTCTACCATGTCTAGCCCTGTCTCATAATTTTGTACACCAGAATCAGTCACTCCTTCATCAGCTCTGTTCCAAGTAAAACAACCCTAGCCTCTGCAATCTCTCTCACAGCTGTAATGTTAAGACCTGCACACTTGGCCTATTCCAAACTCAAGAACAGTGTCATGGGCGGTAAACACCACAACTCACAATACTTACTGAACTATCACTTTTGAAATCCATCGGCACAGTGGTTAGCACTGCTGCCTCACAGCACGAGGGTCCCGGATTCAATTCCCGGCTTGGGTCACTGTCTGCGTGGAGTCTGCACATTCTCCTCATGTCTGCGTGGGTTTCGTCCGTGTGCTCTGGTTTCCTCCTACAGTCTGAAAGACGAACAGGTTAGGTGGATTGGCTGTGCTAAATTCTCCTTCAGTGTACCCGAACAGGTGCTGGAGTATGGCGACAAGGGGAATTTTATTGCAGTGTTAATGTGAGCCTACCTTGTGACTAATAAATACACTTCAAACTTTAATAAAGATGTGTTTCCAAGGGAGCACTGTGCTGTTAGGGGGGTCAGTGCTGAGGGAGCGTCGCACTGTCAGCATGTCAGTGCTGAGGGAGCGCTGCACTGTTGGGAGGGGTCAGTGCTGAGGGAGTGCCACACTAGCGGAGGGTCAGTACTGATGGAGTGCAGCACTGGCAGAAGCTCAGTGCTGAGGGAGTGCCGCACTGGCAGAGGGTCAGTGCTGAGGGAGTGCCGCACTGGCAGGGGGTCAGTGCTGAGGGAGTGCCGCACTGGCAGAGGGTCGGTGCTGAGGGAGTGCTGCACCATGGGGGGGTCAGTACTGAGGGAGCACCACACAGTCAGAAGGTCAGTACTGAGGAAGTGCCGTACTGAGGGATAGTCAGTACTGAGGGAGTGCTGCACTGTCAGAGGGTTAGTACTGAGGCAGTGCAGCAGTCAGAGGATCAGTACTGAGGGAATGTTGCACTGTCAGATGGTCAGTACTGAGGGAGTGCCACACTGTCAGAGGGTCTGTACTGAAGGAGCGCCACACTGTCAGAGGGTCAATACTGATGGAGCACTGCGCTGTCAGAGGATCAGTACTGAGGGAGCGCCACATTATCAGAGGGTCAGTACTGAGGGAATGCCACACTGTTAGAGGGTCAGTGCTGAGGGAGTGCCACGCTGTCAAAGGATCAGTACAGAGGGAGTACTGCACTGTCAGACGGTCAGCACTAAGGGTGCACCTTACTGTCAGACGGTCAGTGTGAGGCAGCACCACACTGTCAGAGGATCAGTATTAAGGGAGCACCGCACTGTCAGAGAATCTGTACTAAGGGAGCACTCCACTGTCAGAGGGTCAGTGCTGAGGGAGTCCGCACAGTACTAAGGGAATGCCATACTGTCAGACAGTCAGTGCTGATGGAGTGCCAGTGTCAGAGGGTCTGTACTGAAGGAGCAGTGCACTGTCAGAGGGTCAGTACTATGGAGCGCCACACTGTCATAAGGTCAGTACTGACGGAGCACCACACTGAGGGTCAGTGTTGAGGGAGTGCCACACTGCCAGAGGATCAGTGCTGAAGAAGTGCCACACTGTCACAGGGTCAGTGCTGAGGGAGCGCCCCACACTGTAAGAGGGTCAGTGCTGAGGGTGTGCTGCCTGTCAGGGGGTCAGTGCTAAGGGAGTGCCGCACTGTCAGAGGGTCAGTACTGACGGAGTGGCGCACTGTGGGAGGGTCAGTATTGAGTGAGCACCGCACTGTCAGAGGGTCAATACTGAGGGAACACCACACTGTTAGAGGGTCAGGGCTGAGGGTGCACTGTACTGTCAGAGGGACAATACTGAGGGAGTGCCACACTGTTGAGGGTCAGTGCTGAGGGAGCGCCGCACTGTCAGAGGGTCAGTGCTGAGGGAGAGCCGCTTGTGTATATGGCGCAGTGTGTGTGTGTATATGGGGCACTCGGTGTATGTGTGTGTCTGTGTGGGGCAGTCAATGTGTATGTATGTGCGTGTATGGGGCAGTCAGATTGTGTGTGTGTGTGTATGAGGCAGTCAGTGTGTGTATACGTGAGCGTGTGGGTGTGTGTGTGTATATGGGGCTGTCAGTGTGTGTGTGTACATGGGGCTGTGTGTGTGTGCGTGCATGTATGGGGCAGTGTGTGTGTGTGAGTATGGGGCAGTCAGTGTGTGTGTTTGTGTGTTGTGAGTGTGTACGGGGAGGGTCAGGCTCTCCATTGCCGGGGTGACCCAGTAGGTAGGGGAAGGGTCAGGCTCTCCGTTGTCGGGGTGACCCGGGGCGGGGGGCATCAGGATCTCCATTGCCGGGGTGACCCAGGAGGGGAGTGGTCAGGCTCTCTGTTGCCAGGGTGACCCGGGGAGGGGAGGAGGCAAGCTTTCCGTTGCAAGGGTGACCCTGGGGTTAGGAGGGAGTTGTCAGGCTCTCCATTGCCAGGTGACCCTGGATAGGGGTGGGGTCAGGCTGTCCATTACCGGGGTGACCCTGAATGGGGGTTCAGGCTCTCCGTTGCTTGGGTGACCCTTGGGGGGAGGGGGGGTCAGGCTCTCTGTTGTCGGGGTGACCCGGGGAGGGGAGGAGGCAAGCTTTCCGTTGCAAGGGTGACCCTGGGGTTAGGAGGGAGTTGTCAGGCTCTCCATTGCCAGGTGACCCTGGATGGGGGTGGGGTCAGGCTGTCCATTACCGGGGTGACCCTGGATGGGGGGGGTCAGGCTCTCCATTGCCAGGGTGACCCTTGGGGGGGGGGGGGGGGGGGTCAGGCTCTCTGTTGTCGGGGTGACCCTTGGGGGGGGGGGTCAGGCTCTCTGTTGTCGGGGTGACCCTTGGGGGGGGGGGTCAGGCTCTCTGTTGTCGGGGTGACCCGGGAAGGGGGTCAGGCTCTCCGTTGCCAGGGTGACCGGGGTGGGGGGTCAGGCTCTCCAATGCCGGGGTGTCCCGGGGGGAGTGAGGTTCAGACTCTGTGGCCAGATGACCCTGGATGGGGGGGCGGGGTCAGGCTTTCCGTTGCCGGGGTGACCCGGGGGGGGGGCGCTCAGGATCTCTGTTGCCGGGGTGACCCGGGGGGGGGGTGGTCAGGATCTCTGTTGCCGGGGTGACCCGGGGGGTGCTCAGGATCTCTGTTGCCGGGGTGACCTGGGGGGGGGGGGGGGGGGTCAGGATCTCCGTTGCCGGGGTGACCCGGGACGGGAAGTGGGGGCAGGCTCTCGTTGCCGGGGTGACGGGTTTTTTTTAACCCTGGCGGTGCCGGACTCCCGGAACTGGCCCGGCGGCGGCTGACGTCACTGGGGGATCGCGCGAGGAAGAGGAAGGAGAGAAAGAGAGAAAAGAGAGAGAGAGAGAGAGAAGGGGAGAAGAGAGAGAGAGAGAGAGAGGGTAAAGAGAGAAAAGAGAGATAGAAACAGAAACAGGAGAGGGAGTGAGAGGGAAATAGACAGGAGAGAGAGAGAGAGGAGATAAAGAGAGACGGGGGGGTAGAGAGGGAGAGAAAGGACCCGGCGGGAGAGAGAGAGAGACACAGAGGGGGTGCGAGAGAGTGAGTGTGACAGGGCCCGGAGAGAGAGAGAGAGACCGCCCGTCCGGCCCCGACACTCCCGCTTCCGAGCCGGACACAGGAGTGGGGGGGTGGAATGGGGGTAAACTTCACCCCGGAGCGCTGCGCCTGAGACACCCCGGACACCCGGCGTGGGGGGGAGAGCAGGGACAGGACACCCGCGGGGAGCGGACACCCGGGGAGCGGAGACCCGGGAGCGGGGGAGGAGTGGAAGCCAGTGGCTACAGCCGGGCTGAGGGAGGGGAGGGGAAGTGAGGAAACCGGGCGCTCGCTCCGCTCCCGGGTCAGCGCTCCGATCCCGGCCGGCAAACGGCAGCCTGCCTCCCGGCGGGGGGGGGAGAAGATCAGCGGTATAGCTGCCCCAGCACTCATCCTCTCGTCCCTCGTTCACTCACTCCGTCACTCCCTCCCTCACTATCTCCTCACTCTCTCTCACCTCGCACTCACCTCGACAGGAGGAACGCGTGCGGAGCAGCCCCAGCACTACGGCCCGGCGGGGGGTGAACTCCCTCACACTCTCCCCTCACCCTCTCCCCTCACCCCTGCGCTGTCCCCTCACCCTCACACTGCACACCCCCCGCACCCCCGGGACTCTTAACGGCCTGCCTCGCGCTCCCGGCTTCCACTGGGACTAACCGCCGCCCCGCGCGCCGCCCGCTCCCGGGTCAACGTTCCATCGCCAACCGCCAGCCCGCGCTCGCGCTGCCGACCCCTCACCCACAGAGACAGACCCAGTGATCGAGAGCCCCCCCCCCCCCGCACCCTTACAGAGAGAGAGAGACCCCCCCCTGCACCCACAGAGACAGACCCAGTGACAGAGACCCCTCTGCACCCACAGAGACAGACCCAGTGACAGAGACCCCCCTGCACCCACAGAGACAGACCCAGTGACAGAGACCCCCCTGCACCCACAGAGACAGACCCAGTGACAGAGACCCCCCCTGCACCCACAGAGACAGACCCAGTGACAGAGACCCCCCCCTACACCCACAGAGACCCAGACACAGATCCAGAGAGAAACAACCCTGCACCCACAGAGAAAGATCCAGAGAGACAGAGCCAGTGACAGAGACCCCCCCCACACACCCAGAGAGACAGAGCCAGTGCCAGAGAACCCCCCCCATACCCAGAGAGAGAGAGAGACTCCCCCGCACCCAGAGACAGACCCAGTGACAGAGACATCCCTGCACCAGAGAGACAGACCCAGTGACAGAGACCCAGAGAGGGAGATACACCCCTGCACCTAGACAGTGACACAGTGAGACAGACCCCCCCCCGGCACCCCCACAGACCCAGTGAGAGAGATCCCCCTGCACCCACACAGAGATCCAGAGACAGACACCTGTGCACCCAGAGAGACCACCCCCTGCACCACACAGAGACCCAGACCCAGACACCTCTGCAGCCACCCAGAGAGAGAGAGTCAGAACCAGAGACAGAAAGACCCCTTGCACCCAGACAGAGAGAGGGACCCCCTACATCCCCATCTCTCCCCCATTGCATCCAGAGAGACCGACTCCCTCCCCCCCCAACCCAGGCGGAGAGACCCCCATTGCACCCGGCCTCCTGCTGCTGAGAGAGGGAAAGCTCCCCACCCCCTCTGTCTCTCTCTGTTACCCCTCCCCATCACTGCCTAAAGCCCCATCTTCAGGAGGTTAGCCGAGGGGAGGAAGAGCGGTGAGGGAGTGAGGTGTCGGAGGCGCAGGGAGATGGCAGCCAACATGTACAGAGTCGGAGGTGAGTGAGAACCCCATCTGGGGCATTAACTTTCTGTGTTTCTGTCTGTGTGGGTACTGAACCGGTGGTTGGTGGGGGGGAAATGAGGGGAAACAGGAAAGCACACCTCACAACACGAGGCAGAGTTGCAGGGGCAAGCGGAGGGAGGCAATGGACACCAATACGCAGGGGGTAAAGGAGCAACAGATGAATGGAAATTGGCAGCAAAAGATGGTGCCTGGAGGAAATTGGGGTTTGGGACAGGGATCAGGAAGAATTTGAGGTTCTGGGATGGGGGTCGGAAAGAAATTTTGGTCGGGGGTCAGGAGAAACTGGGGTCTGGGATCCTGAGAAGGGAGGGAAGAGAATTGGGGCCTGGGATCCTGAGAGGGGGCGGAGAGAATTGGGGCCTGGGATCCTGGGGGGGATGGGGTGGAGAGAATTGGGGCCTGGGATCCTGGGGGGGGGTGGGGGGGGGCAGGGTGGAGAGAATTGGGGTCTGGGATCCTGGGGGGAAGGTGGGGGTTTGGGGAGAATTGGGGTCTGGGATCCTGACCGGGGCGGGGGGGAGGGGAGAATTGGGGTCTGGGATTCTGAAGGGGGTGGGGGGGGGGGGGGGGCGAGGGGAGAATTGGGGTCTGGGATCTTGGGGGGGGGTGGGGGGGTGAGGGGAGAATTGGGGTCTGGGATCCTGAGGGGGGTGGGGGGGTGAGGGGAGAATTGGGGTCTGGGATCCTGAGGGGGGTGGGGGGGTGAGGGGAGAATTGGGGTCTGGGATCCTGAGGGGGGTTGGGGGGGGAGGGGAGAATTGGGGTCTGGGATCCTGAGGGGGCTTGGGGGGGGTGAGGGGAGAATTGGGGTCTGGGATCTTGGGGGGGGGGTGAGGGGAGAATTGGGGTCTGGGATCCTGAGGGGGGTTGGGGGGGGAGGGGAGAATTGGGGTCTGGGATCCTGAGGGGGGTTGGGGGGGAGGGGAGAATTGGGGTCTGGGATCCTGAGGGGGGTTGGGGGGGAGGGGAGAATTGGGGTCTGGGATTCTGAAGGGGGTGGGGGGGGGGGCGAGGGGAGAATTGGGGTCTGGGATCCTGAGGGGGGTTGGGGGGGGAGGGGAGAATTGGGGTCTGGGATCCTGAGGGGGCTTGGGGGGGGTGAGGGGAGAATTGGGGTCTGGGATCTTGGGGGGGGGTGAGGGGAGAATTGGGGTCTGGGATCCTGAGGGGGGTTGGGGGGGGAGGGGAGAATTGGGGTCTGGGATCCTGAGGGGGCTTGGGGGGGGTGAGGGGAGAATTGGGGTCTGGGATCCTGAGGGGGGTTGGGGGGGGGGAGGGGAGAATTGGGGTCTGGGATCCTGAGGGGGCTTGGGGGGGGAGGGGAGAATTGGGGTCTGGGATCCTGAGGGGGGTTGGGGGGGGGGAGGGGAGAATTGGGGTCTGGGATCCTGAGGGGGGTTGGGGGGGGGAGGGGAGAATTGGGGTCTGGGATCCTGAGGGGTGTTGGGGGGGGAGGGGAGAATTGGGGTCTGGGATCCTGAGGGGCGTTGGGGGGGGAGGGGAGAATTGGGGTCTGGGATCCTGAGGGGGGTTGGGGGGGAGGGGAGAATTGGGGTCTGGGATCCTGAGGGGGGTTGGGGGGAGGGGAGAATTGGGGTCTGGGATCCTGAGTGGGGGGAGGGGAGAATTGCGGTCTGGGATCCTGAGTGGGGGGGGGGGGTGGGTGGAGAATTGGGTTCTGGGATCCTGAGGTGGGGACGGGGGGGGAGATAATTGGGTTCTGGGATCCTGAGGTGGCGGGGGGGCGGGGGAGATAATTGGGGTCTGGGATCCTGGGAGGGCGTGGGGGGGAGAGAATTGGGGTCTGGGATCCTGGGGGGTACGGGGGAGAGAATTGGGGTCTGGGACCCTGGGGGGGGGGAATTGGGGTCGGGGTCAGGTGGGGGGGGGGGGGAATTGGGATTTGAGATCTGGGTAGGAATTGGACTTGAGTGCAGCCGAATCTAAGGAACGTCAAACATAATTCCAGGATGAGAGGCTGAAAGAGATGGAAAGATGTGAGTGTGAAGCTTTTACACCATGAAGGCAAGTGGAGCGGAGGAACTGCTAAGCGATTTAGTTAGGGATAAATGAGCCAGGATCGAAAAGGCAGCCACCCTGGGGGCGGGAGGGGGGAAATGTGTACAGTCAGGGCGAGGGGGTGGTGAGAGGAGGCAGAGAGGGAGGATGAGTTATTTGCCTTGCAGTACAGAGAGCAAGTTACACGTTCAAAAATCAGTGGATTAGCAAGGCAGAGCAGTTGAAATGTAGCAAGAGCTGGAAAGCTGTCAAGAATCAAGGGTAAAACCAGTGTCATTAGAACTCCCTGAACCCTGGGGAAAGGATCGCAAGAGTTTGTGTGTATGTGTGTGTGTTTGTGGAACATTACAGAGTGAAGTTGCATTTGAAAGAATCCTGTCACAGATCCTAGCCAATTATCATCGTAAACCACGATAAGGGTTCCCCTACATTCACACAGGCTGTGGCTGCTGTCTGGAAATGTTAATGGCCCTGATCTCTCTCAACCAACTTAAATCCAAACAAAATACAAACGACTATCTAGTGTAGAGAGCGAGAAGGTTTTGGGCAAAGCAGCTTTGGGGAATTAAAACACTCGCCTAGCGCAGGCAACTTGATGAGAAAGCTTGAGTGGGCTTCACAGCTGTGGGGGTATTTGCACTCTGCCTGAGTTCAGGTTATATAATCGGCAGCCTTCAGGCCTGATCTATAAGGCCTCTGACCCCACAAGAGAGAATCAGGAAATTGAGGGATTGCTGGCTTTTATCTGTGACGGGATTTCAGCAATGAGGCGTGAGTGAAGACTAAAACAGTCGGGTGTCCAAGCACTCTGCCATTCTTGGCCTGAATGGATAAAATGATGGACATGCTTAATGTGAGGACATTAAGAGAACTGGGCTCCCAGTCTGTTACTTCCTTTTCTAAATGCTGGATTAATGGAGTATTAGTAATCATGTTGTGAATCTCTCTCCTTTCCCCTCCACAAACCATTGTTCTGTGTCACTTTACGTCACTCATGCAGTAGTTGGGGAGAAACTCTTTTTCACATCTGGTTACATGTGATTCCCACGTACTGTCCTGGGAGTGAAAAAATTCAGGACCAATAAGATGAAAAGATAGGCTGGAAATCTCCATTATCCCATAACTCCACCCGCACTCCCCACCGCCACCGTTCCCTAAAACCCTCCCTGCTACAGGGAGTGAGCACCCATCTGGGAAGTCCACTGGATGATTCAGTAATATCTAGGAAGATGTTTGCTTTCTACCTAATACAATCCCAGACTAGAACAGATCCAACTCCATCCTGAAGACAGGGGCACATTTAAAATCAGTTTCTTTATTCAATTCTGGCGGTGTGGTGTGTGCCCCTTTGGCGTGGGCCTTGATGGCGGTGCAAGGCGCCCCTTTGGCATGGGCCCTGATGGCGGTGCTGGAATGAGAACCTTTTTCTATCAGTGGGTTTTGAGTCTTTGGCTGTCTCTTTCTCCAGGCAGTGAGGAGATGTATTATTGAATATTTTAAAAGCAGTACTCGATGGACTTTGCAGAGGCAGGGTAGAGTCATAGAAGTTTGCAGCATGGAAACAGACCCTTTGGCTCAACTTGTCCATACTGCTCCTTTATTTAACCCCTAAGCTAATCCCAATTGCCTGTATTTGGCCATATCCCTCTATACCCATTTTACCCCTGTAACTGTCATCATTCTTTTTAAAAGACAAAATTGTATCCGCCTCTAGTACTACCTCTGCAAGTTGTTCCAGAGACTAACCACCCTCTGTGTGGAAAAAATTGCCCCTCTGGACACTTTTGTATCTCTTCCCCTTTCACCTTAAACCTATGCCCTCTAGTTTTAGACTCCCCTATCTTTGGGAAAAGATATTGACTGTCTAGCTGATCTATATCCCTCATTATTTTATAGACCTTTATAAGATCACCCCTCAGCCCCTTAACACTCCAGCGAATGAAGTCCCAATCTATTCAGCCTCTCTTTATAAAACAAACCATCATAGTCATAGAGATTTCCAGCATGGAAACAGGCCCTTCGGCCCAACTTATCCATGCCGCCCTTTTTTTTTTAAATGCCTAAGCTAATCCCAATTGCCCGCATTTGACCTATACCCCTATATACCGATCGTACTATGTAACTATCCAAATGCTTTTTAAAAGATAAAATTGCACCCACGTCGTCTACTACCTCTGGCAGCTTGTTCCAGAACTCATCACCATCTATGTGAAAGAATTGCCCATTGGACACTTTTTTGTATCTCTCCCCTCTCACCACAAACTTATGCCCTCTAGTTTTAGACTTTCCCTGCCTTTGGGAAAAGATATTGACTATCTACCTTGTCTATGCTCATTATTTTGTAGACCTCTTAAGGTCACCCCTCAGCTTCCTACGCTCCAGAGAAAAATTTCCCAGTCTGTTTAGCCTCTCCTTATAACTTAATCCATCAAGTCCTGGTAAAATCCTAGTAAATCCTTTCTGCACTCTTTCTAGTTTAATAATATCCTTTCTATAATAGGGTGACCAGAATTGCACACAGTATTCCAAGTGTGGCCTTACCAATGTCTTGTACAACTTCAACAAGACGTCCCGACTCCTGTATTCAATATTCTGACCGATGAAACCAAGCATGCCAAATGTCGTCTTCACCACTCTGTCCACCTGTGACTCCACTTTTAAGGAATTATAAACATGTACCCTTAGATCTCTTTGTTTTATAAGTCTCCCCAATGCCCTACCATTAACTGAGTAAGTTCTGCCCTGATTTGATCTACCAAAATGCATCACCTCACATTTACCTAAACTAAACACCATCTGCCATTCATTGGCCCAATTGATCAAGATGCCATTACAATCCTGGACAACATTCTTCACTGTCCACTATACCACCAATCTTGGTGTCATCTGCAAACTTGCTAACCATGCCTATTAAATTCTCATCTAAACCATTAATGTAAATGACAAATAACATTGGACCCAACAATCCCTGAGGCACACTGCTGGTCATGGGCCTCCTGAAAAACAACCTTTTACAATCACCCTCTGACTTCTGTCATCAAGCCAGTTTTGTATCATTTAGCTACTTCACCCTGGATCCTGTGAGATGTAATCTTTTGCAACAACCTACCATGTGTTACCTTGTCAAACACCTTGCTAAAGTCCATTTGGACAACATCAACTGCACTGCCTTCATCTACCTTCTTGTTATCCCTTCAAAAATCAAATTTGTGAGACATGATTTTCCACTCTCAAAACCGTGCTGACTGTTCCTAATCGGTCCTTGCCTCTCTAAATGCCTGTAAATCCTGTCTCCCAAAATACCTTCTAACAACTTGCCCATTACAGATGAGGCTCACCGGCCTGTAGTTCCCAGGCTTTTCCCTGCAGCCCTTAAACAAAGGCACGACATTTGCCATCCTCCAATTTTCGGGCACCTCACCTGTGACTATCAATGATTCAAGTATCTCTGCTAGGGGACCCGCAATTTCCTCCCTAGCCTCCCACAATGTCCTGGGATACACTTCATTAGGTCCTGAGGATTTATCTACTTTGTGCTTTAAGACTTCTAGCACCTCCTTTCTGTAATATGTACATTCCTCAAGACATCACTGTTTATTTTCCCAAGTTCCCTAACGTCCATGCTTTCCTCAACAGTAAACACTGATAAGAAATATTCATTTAGGATCTCGCCCATCTCTTGTAGATACGCACATAGATGACTTTGTTGATCCTTAAGAGGTCCTACTCTCTTCCTTGTTACTCTTTTTGCTCTTTATGTATTTGTAGAATCTCTTTGGATTCTCCTTTGCCTTTTCTGCCAAAACAATCTCATGTCCCTTTTTGCCCTCCTGACTTCTCTCTCAACTCTATTCCTTCAACTCCTGTACTCTTGAAGGGATCCACTTGATCCCAGCTGCATATGCATGTCATGTGCCTCCTCCTTCTTGACCAGGACCTCAATATCACAAGTCATCCAGGGTTCCTGACTTCTGCCAGCCTTGCCCTTCACGCTAATGTGCTTGCCCTGAATCCTGGTAACACACTTTTGAAAGCATGCCACTTACCAGACATCCCTTTGCCTTCCCACAGACTCCCCCAATTAACTTTTGGAAATTCCTGCCTAATACCATCAAAATTGGCCTTGCCCCAATTTAGAATTTTAACTTTGGGCCAGATGTATCATTCTCCATAACTACCTTAAAACTAATAGAATTATGGTCACTGGTCCCAAAGTGATTCCGCACTAACACTTCTGTCACCTGCCCATCCTTATTTCCCAAGAGGAGGACAAGTTTTGCCCCCCTCTCTAGTCAGGCCATCCACATAGTGAATGAGAAATTCCCCCTGAATACACTCAACAGATTTATGTCTCTCTCCAAGCCCCTAATACTATGGCTGTCCCAGTCAATGTTGGGAAAGTTAAAATCCCCTACTATTACGACCCCATTTTTCTTGGAGCTATCCGTCATCTCCTTACATATTTGCTCCTCAATTTACCACCGACTATTTGGGGGGCCTATAGTACAACACTATCAAAGTGATTTTCCCCCTTCTTATTTATAGTTCTACCCGTATAGACTCAGTGGGTGAACCCTTGGATATATCCCCTCTCAGTACTGCCATGACGTTTTCCTTAATCAAAAGTGCAACTCCCCCTCCTCTCTTGCCTTCTGTTCTATCTTTCCTAAAGCAAAGATAGCTGGGAATGTGGAATTGAGGGTGCAGTCAAATCCACCATAATTTTATTGGAAGGGGGGAGCAGGGTCGAGGGGCAACATTTCGTACTGCTGCAGTTAATTTGGATGTTGGCACATACTGTTCATTGCATGGCACTGCTTCTGAGAGCTTCATTGGACTGGTAGTATTTACAGTGAGGGGGGGTGTCTCTGGGAGTGTTGGTATTTACAGTGAGGGAGGTTTCGGAGTGTTAATATTTACAGTGATGGAGTCTCTGGGAGTCTGTGTCGGAGAATCTCTGGGAATGTGTCTATATTTATCGGGGAATCTCTGGGAATGTATTTGCAGGGAGAAACCAGGAATTTTTATGTATTTATAGGAGGATCGATTGGAGAGTGTTGGTATTTTCTGGGGGTTCCCTGGGATTTTAGCAGTATGTGGCAATGGTTTATGTGACTTTTAACATACTGAATAATTAGCAACCACAGCTGTCCCTGTTGTTGGAATTCCAGGTAATCTTAGACAAGAGCTTTATTTCCCCCTCTTAATCCTATCTATCGTTTCCCAGCACGGCAACTGGCTTTCTTTTTTAAAAAAATCTTTTCCTCCAGATTGCTTCACGTCTTTCTGGAGATAGTTTTGTCAAATCTTTTCCGTTCTCAACAGGTGAATGTGGATCTGTGGCATCAGCAGCAGGAAGAGATTGGGTCAGGGTTAATGCATCTGTGACCCCCTCAGCTGGGGCAGCAGTGCGGCTTCTGTAACTGTTAGAGTTTCCCCCAACACCTCGAGAAATGCTCCAACTGAAGGGGCCCAAGCGGCTAACTGTGCCTATGCAGCTCTGTTAGTTCCAGTCACCCCATTCTTTCTCCATTGCTCTTTTTCAAGATGAGTAGTGATTCTGATAAGAGCAGATATTGAGAAATTATTCCTTCTGGTGAGGGCCCCTCAAATCAAATCTTGGCAAAAATGTAGATGGGTGAGATGAGAAATCTGATCAGAGTTATCCAAATTTGGAATGCTCTGTCTGAAAACTTTGTTAATCCCAATTCCAGCTACAACTGAAAAGGAAGTTGAACAACTTGCTGAGGGTGGAGAGCTTAGAGTTAGAAAGTGTGGGATATAGGCTAATCATGACTGCTCTTTCAAAGAACCAGCATAGTGGTCTGACTGGCCTATACTAAACTTTCTATAATTCTACCTTTATATCCAATTCCCTTTGAAAGTTCTATTGAATCTGCTTCCCTTTGAGGCAGCGCCTTCCAGATCACGACTCGCTGTGTACATATGTTAAAAAAAATTCTCCTCATCTCTCCTTCCGGTCCTTTTCCTGATTCTCTTCAATCTGTGTACCCCTCTGGTTACCCACCCTCCTAACACTGGAAACACTTTCTCATTCACTCTGTCCAAACCCTTTCTGATTCTGAATGCCTCGATTCAATCTTCCCCTTAACCTTCCCTGCTCTAAGGAGTACAATCCCAGCTTCTCCCAGTCCCTCCACATTAACTGAAGTCCCTCATCCCTGATCCCGTGCTTGTATATCTCCTTCCGCACCTTCTCCAAGGTCTTGGCATCCTTCCTAAAGTGTGGGGCCTGGAATTGGACTGGATATTCCAACTGGATTCTAACTAGTGTTGAGAAAGATTCGGGTCAAGGTCCGTTCCCAAGATGATTTGAACTGAAGAGTCAGTGTCAGGAATAGGGCAGGCTCTGACTGATAATACCCTGGGCGTTGACACTCTCAGGCACAACTACTGGAATGGTCACTCGGCCAAGAGTGGGTGTTGTCTATGGAGCCATGAGTCACTACCTATGGACGGAGAGGAAATACTTGTAGGGGCAAGAGGAGGGAATGCATGTATGACCTGCAGAAAATAGTGCGTGGGATATGGAAGCATTTCAGCTCCACTTGTTGCCCTGCCCCTATGAGGGCTGATGGTGAGGATGGTGTTGTGACAGAGCTGTTGTGGAGTGGGAAGGAGTGTGTTGGGGTTGGGGGGGTGGTGGCAGGAACAAGCGGTGCTGTGTTGGTTTCGTACTGCGACGTGGTGTAAATTGAAAGAGGGCTTCCTGTAATTGTGTATGAAATGGTTGCCTTGTTTGTTTTCTCATGCGGCACAGGCCCCCCTTTTTTCTATTTGAAGGGTTAATGGTATCCCAAGGCAAATGCGGGGTATGTGTGTGTTTTGTGCAATGGCACTGTGTCTGGGTGTAAACACCTGTTTCCCAAGTGGGGGAGTGTAAGATTGGGGGGGAGGGGGGGTGATAGTCCCTGCAGAACCATTCTTATTGAGCCCAGCCAGCTGTTGGCTTTCAATTCTGTTTCTAAAATAAAGAAGCACGTACACTTTGCTGCTTTCTGTACCTTCAGTTGTTGCTGTGCAGGCATCCGGTCAAGTAAAATTTTCTTAGTAATTTTTTTCTTCTGCTTCCTTCCTGTCCCTAATTTTTTTCACCTCTCCTGAAAAATGCTGTGTTATCTCTTTGGCACCCTGCCCTTTATTCAGTGAGTGTCAGCAGGCTAATCAACTGTTAAGGGCATCACAGCTGAGCCCAAGCTTGCATTTGCCCCCAAGTCCACTCACTGGCTGCTGAATAGTGTCCCCCCTCCTGCCCACTGCCCTCACAACCCATGTAATTTAGAACACAACCTAATTGCAGCACCCACAACTACCCCAACCGTGTGAGAGAGCTCCATGTAGAGCCAGTGGGTGAGCGTATTTTTAATGCCTCATTAGTTGTTACATGTATTTTTGTTAAGCTGTTTGCGTCTCTTTCCAAGCTCCTCCGTGCCAACCTTGGGTGACTTGCCAGATGTGAAGTGCACCTTGTCTGGCTCACCTCACATCAACAATTATATTTCTTTGTCAGTATCCAGTGACCAGGGTGTGAAAGTGAACAGCGTAGAGGAGCATAGTGTGAGATTCCATATCCCCCTTCATTCAGCGCATGCTTGTGAGTTTGTGGTCAGCTGTAGCTCAGTAAGTCTGTGATCTTGAATCAGAATTGTGGGATTTGAACTGTACAAACCAGGGAATAGTTTGGAGGGCCACTACTGAGAGAGTGCTGCAGCACTGGGACAGACCAAGGGAGCATTACATGTTGGAGGGTCAGGACCTAGAGTGCACCACCTTATCAGAGGATTAGTATTGATGGAGTGTCGGAGGGCCGCTCTGTCGGAGGGTCAGTGATGAGGGAGCGCTGCATTGTCAGAGGGATAATATTTTGGGGTGTGGTACCAAGCCAAGGCTTGGTTGACGTCAGTAGATTCCTGATCACTGTGCTCTCTTGCTATCTTGCCCAACATTCAGCCCCCTGGCAATGCCTCAAGGAAAAGAAACAAGCTTTGGTCACCTGCCCTAATGTTTCTTCCTTCGGTATGTCAGCCAGGTTGTGTGTGTAATTTACACTTGCGTGTTGAGACATGTGACTGTTAGAGGTGCTAAATAACATTGTTGTTAGACTGTGTGCTTCGCCTTTCCCATTTCGAGGTTGCTCCTGGATTTTAAGAGTGGATTCTCGAGTTTCTGACAGTGCTGGTCTGTAACTCTTCGTTGGGTCAGGGTGTGTAAGAGTGTTTCCCCAGTGACTCATCTTTCTAGCTTGTTTATCCTTCACATTCATTGCCCCTGGATAAATGCCTCAGTCTGCTTGATCCTGGTTTAGAGAAGAAACTCCCTGGTGGAGAATCTAGAGACTGGACACTCTCCCTGTGAACTGAGCAGGAGAGCAAAGCACTGTGGATACTGGCAATCTGAAATAAAACTCAGTGTAGAAACACCTTGTATCATAGAATCCCTGCAGTACAGAAGCAGACCATTTGGCCCATTGAGCCTGCACCAACAACAAATCCAGCCTATCACCGTAACCCCACAACCTAACCCGCGTATTTTTGAGTGAGAATTCTGCTGAGGTTTCTGAATCCCTGATTTCCCGTGCTGATAAAAGGTATATTCTCTGCTGGGTTACAGTTTTTGGAAATCCCTCCCTTACAGCTCATCGTGTCTGTGCCAGCTGTTTAAAAGATCAGTTTAATCAGAGGCACTACCCCTTCCCCACCCTGTTCTTTCCCCCATAGCCCTTCAAATGTTTTCTCCATGTATTCTCCAATTCCCCCTTTTAAAAGTTCCTATTGAATCTGCTTCCACTGTCAGGTCACAACAACTCACAAAAAACATTGTCCTCGTCTCCCTGGCAGGCCCTTTGATTTTTAATCTGTTTCCCTTGGAATACCCACCATCCTACCACTGTATGTCCTCTCATTTATCCTCATAATTTACAGCACCAATCGCTTCTCTACTTTTAAACCACTCCAGTTTCTCCTCATAACCCAGCCCTGGTATCACACTGCATTGCAACATTCATTCTTTCACATTTGTTTGAGCTGGTCTGCCATGGTGCTGTGGGAGGGAGTGATTACTTATCTGCTCTGTCACCTTTAAGTTTTAAAGTTTATTTATTAGTCACAAGTAGGCTTACATTAACACTGCAATGAAGTTGCTGTGAAATTCCCCTAGTCACTACACTCCGGCACCTGTTGGGGTCAATGCGCCCTAACCTGCACATCTTTCAGACTGTGGGAGGAAACCAGAGCACCTGGAGGGAACCCACGCAGACACTGTGAGACATCAATGCTAACCCACTTTGCCACCATGCCACCCCAGGTGCCTGGCACTGTGAAGCAGCAGTGCCAGTCACTGCCATCATGCTGCCCAGGTCCCTGGCAGTGAGGCAGTAGTGCTAACCAGAGTGCTGCCCCGAATCCCTGGCGCTGAGAGGCAGCAGTGCTAACCACTGTTCTGACCCAGTCCCTGGCACTGTGAGGCAGCAGTGCTAACCACTGTGTCACCATGCCACCCAGCTCAGATAACATGTGGAGAAAGTGGTCCAAATTATAGTTGGACATGCACGTTCTCCCTGTGACTGCGTGGGTTTCCTCTGGGCGCTCCGGTTTCCTCCCACACTCCAAAGATGTGCGGATTAAGTGGACCGACCATGCTAAATTGCCCCTTAATGGCAAGGGGCATTAGCAGGGTAAATATGAGGGGTTACAGGGTTAGGGCCTGGGTGCGATGTTGTCAGTGCAGTCTCCTGGGGCTGAATGGCCTCCTCCTCCTCCTGCACTGTAGGGATTCTATGATTACTCTAGGTTGACATCCACTTGGTTGATCCTCACACCCTATTAACATTCTTCCAGGGTCAGTAAAAACAGGAAATAACTGGGGGGGTTTTGCTCGTTTTGTATCTGTTTAAAGGATCATTCAGTTTTGATTTGATGTTTCATACAAGGTCGACTAATTAGATAGGCAGAGAGAGAGAAGAGCAGCAAGCAAGAGAGCTAGTAGTGAAGGATGGGTGAATGGAAAACATCTTTGGTGAGCAGATAGTGGTTCATGGTGCACAGTCAGGGCATCAAGGCCCCAAAGTCCTCTATACACTTCCGTTTCTTGCTGAACTGTGTAGACCCAGAGATAGCAACAAAATTTTTTCAGCCTCTCTAATCCAATTCAGGTGGGAGCTGTAAAATAAATGGCAGAACCATCAGGAGCATAGAGACACAAAGATCTGGGAGTACATGTCTACACATCCTTAAAAGTGGCAGCACAGGTGGAAAAGGTGATGAAGAAAGCATATGGCATGCCTGTCTTTATCGGTTGGGGCATTGAGTATAAAAGTTGACAAATTATGTTACAGTTGTATAAAACGTTGGTTAGGCCACACTTGGGATAGTGTGTCCAATTCTGGTCACCACACTCCCAGAAGAATGTGGAGGCTTTGGAGAGAGTGCAGAAAAGGTTTACCAGGATGTTGCCTGGTAGGGAGAGTATTAGTTATGAGGAGAGATTGAATAAACTGGGATTGTTCTATCTGGAAAGACAGAGGCTGAGGGGCGACTATAGAAGTTTATAAAATTATGAGAGGTATAGATAGGGTGAACAGTTGGAAGCTTTTCCCAGGGTGGAAATGACAATTACAAGGG
Source organism: Carcharhinus amblyrhynchos (assembly GCF_965287045.1). NCBI lineage: Eukaryota > Metazoa > Chordata > Chondrichthyes > Carcharhiniformes > Carcharhinidae > Carcharhinus > Carcharhinus amblyrhynchos. The sequence goes on along the minus strand of NW_027650071.1, from coordinate 95,198 downwards.
GGCACAAGTTCAAGATAACGGGGGAAAGGTTCAGTGGAGATGTGCAGGGGAAGGTTTTCACACAGAGGGTGGTGGGAGCCTGGAATGCACTGCCAAGTGAGGTGGTTGAGGCAATTACGTTAGTCGCATTTAAGACTTGTCTTGATAGACATATGAACAGACAGGGAATAGAGGGATATAAGCAGTTGGCCTAGATAGGTAAACGTGATCGGCACAGGCTTGGAGGGCCAAAGGGCCTGTTCCTGGGCTGTACTGTTCTTTGTTCTTTGTAAACACTAAACCGGATCACCGGCGTGGATGGCAACAAATGGATCTTAAACTTTCAAAATATGGTCTGTGAGCCTCCATGTCGTGCGTTTAAGTTATCAAAAAGATTGATTGGTCTTGATGTCCAGCTTGCGTTCTGTAGTGTGTTTCTCTCCATCTGTCCTGACTCCATTTAAACAGTCACAATCTCTGGAACCATCATTCAGCTAACCCTTGCAGGATCATGCTCTGTCACTCTCGCTCATTCCCCCCGTCGCCACGCTGGAGATTAGTGCATAAAATTAAGACAGAAATCTCCAGTGTGTTACTAAGGGAGCAGATAGGGCTGCCCTGTTGGAAAGCCCACACTGAGGGAGTGCTGCGATGTTGGGAGAGTTAACACTGTAGCGCTGCAATATTGAGAAGGCTAGTGCAAAGGGACGCTGCAAAGAGAGAAGGATCGATACTGGAGGAATGCTACAAGAGGGTCAATAATTGGCAAGTGCTGTGCTGTTAGAAGGGTTCGCTGTCAGAGGGACATACATGGTGACACAGTTGGATCGGAGGGGCAAGTGTGGTGGGAGCACTGCATTGTCGGAGGTGCTGTCTTTCAGGATGAGATGTTAAACCAAGGCTCCATGTAACCTTTTGAGTGGGTTGGAAAAATCCCATGCCGACTATTGGGGGAAAAGCAGGAGGTAGTTTTCCCCAGTGTCGTGGGGCCAATATTTATCCATCAACTAACATCATTAAAGTGGAGGTGCTGGCATTGGACGGAGTGGCATGGTATGAAGTCTCACCACACCAGGTTAAAGACAAACAGGTTTATTTGGAATCACGAGCTTTTAGAGCACTGCTCCTTCATCAGGTCAGTGACTCACCTGATGCAGGAGCAGCACTCCGAAAGCTCGTGATTCCATATGAACCTGTTGGACTTTAACCTGGTGTTGTGAGACTTCTTACAACATCATTAAGAACAGATGATCTGGCTCACTATCACATTGCTGTGTGTGGGATCTTGTGTTCGAGCTGTTTTTCTCACGTTTCTAAAGTGGCTACACTTCCAAATTACCTCATTGCCTGTGAAGTTCTGTAGGATTGTTGCTTAAATTCTTCTTTCTGCCTCTGTAATGAGGTGTGATGTGTTTTATCTGCATTGAAATTACTGTGCATGATATAACCAGGTATAGGGTCTGTGTGAGGAGTGGTGTGGCAGCTCTATGGCCTGACCCCCTTGGTTTCAGTGAGTTGTTGCTGCAGTTTGGGTGCACTACTGTGCTTACTCATAACCTAAAACCTTTCACTCCTGCCAGAATAGCGCTCTGACTTAGTAAACGGGGGCAGGATGGGGTGTGTCCCTCTTGCTCAGTTGCTGAAAAATGACATACTGGCAATAGGCCTGGAAAGGGGAGGTCAGGGGCAAGGGGGATGGTGGAGTCCATGTTTCCTACTCCATTAGGAGGTGCTTTTTGTCTGTTCAGGGACCATTTTCCTCTCTGTTTTTCCCCCCCCCCCCCAACTCCTCCTCTTCTGCTTCTCTAAGGCACACAGAGCAGCAGCCTCATGGGCTGCGGGAGCACCATGGGCTGTCACTAAGTGTGCTGTTTCTGACGAGACAACTCAATGGTGAATTTATCCTGCAAATATGTTGACTGACTCAGCAGGTGGTACTCTCACCCCTGAGTCAGGGGTCACAAGTTTGAGCCCCACTCCAGAGCTTTGACTGAGGGAATGCTGCAGTGTCAGAGGTGTTGCCTTTCCAATCAAGCCCAGGCCCCATGTGCCCTCTTGGGTGGTTTTAAAAGATCCCAGAACAGCTGGGGAATTCTTTTCCTTATCCTGCCAATCTTTATCTCTCAATCGACTGGTAATTGGTAAAACTGGTTATCTGGTCTGTTCATGACCTCCTGATGTCCCAGGATGTTTTACAGTGGGATTTTTTTATGCCTGTCAGAGAGGATAGACAAGGGTCTTAGTTTAACAAGCCTCCGAAAGACAGAAAGCTGACTTGGCTCGATAAGTGAATGTTTTCTCTGGGCTATTAGTGAGCAGAGTAGGCAAGGAAAGTCATACATTTGATCTCTAATCTGAGGAGTGTTAACTGACCTTGGGTAGCTGTAAGTGACAGCCACTGGCAATGTACGGGTGGCTGCCTATACAACCTCAGCAAGGTGCCTCTCTGTGAGGAGAGGAGCAAATCCCTTTCTATTCTGTGTTGTTGGTGGAGTGAGATCACTGACCATTCTGTAAGCCGGCGAAGAGAGGGAAAATGGGTTCATGCCTTTATACTGTGTGCTTTCTAATCCTGAGCTTGTGTGTCTCTTCCAGATTATGTTTACTTTGAAAACTCCTCCAGCAATCCATACCTAATCCGAAGGATAGAGGAACTGAACAAGGTACAGGCTTGACATTCTTTGATATATACTGTGTGAACCCTGATAGAGATGTGTATCAGCACAGTAAGAAATGTTGACTTGTGGCTGTACGAGTGATGTATTTTTCCATCTTCTGCCTGCATTATTGCCCAGATCGCAAGGCTGACAGGCACCCTGTTCCCCAATGCCACCCTGAAACCACGTAGCCAATCCCTCAGCAGCCAATAGTGACTATGTATCCTTTGAGGAAGCGACATAACATCAAACACATCATGATTCCACCAAATGTTGAAATTTAGCCCCACCTGACACCCTCACACGCACGCACTCTCTCCAGCAAAGGCCACTAGATATCAGTCAGGATAAAGAATCTGTACTAGTTTTTCCCGTCTTCTACACCAAGATGAAAGAGAGAATTTCCATTTCTCCAGCTCAGAATGTCTCCAGGGCCTTAACAGCCATTGAAGTGGGGCTACAGTTGTGACAAAGGATGAAGTTTCTCAAATGCAAAGTCAAACCAAGGTCTCATCCGCCCTGAAGAGTAGAAGGGGGATAGGGACAGTTCTCCCCGACTTCCTGGGACCAATGTTTATCCCTCAACCAACATTATTTTAACACGTGATCTGGTTATGAGCACACTGCTGTTTGTAGGGGCTTGCTTTGCAATAAATAATTGGGTGTCTTGCCTCTGGCGACAGTGACTGCACTACATGAGTGCTTCAGTTAGTGTATTGTGGCTTAAGTACATTCAGGCCTTACTGGCATTAAATTTGTTTGTCTTCCAATTAAACTTTGTAAAGTGCCTAATGATCGCAAGCCCACTGTTATAGCATTGTGTTCTTACTGCATCCAGTGCTGTACCTCTGGCGTTCCCTCTCTGCGGATGTCTGTGTCCTTTTGCTCTCCCTTCCTCGATCTGCTTCTCTGTCTTTCTGTCTCTGTCTCTCTCCCTGCCATCTTCCTCCAATCTACAAATCATATAAAATAGAAACAGGAGTCATCACTCGAGTCTGCTCCACCAATTGATAAGATCACTGCTGATCTGTTTGTCTTTCAAGTGCTACATTGCAAACTATTCCCAATAAACTTTGATTTCCTTCCCTTACAAGAATCTATCTACCTCGCCTTAAAAATATTCAATGACCCTCTCCCCTCTCCCCTCTCCTCCACTGAGGCAGAGAGTTACAAAGTCACACAACCCTCAGTGAAAAAAAGTTATGATCGTCTCTATTCTAAAAGGGTGACACTGATTCTGGACTTGCTCACAAGAGGAAACATCCTTTCCACATCCACCTTCTCAAGATCATTCAGGGTCTTTTATACTTCAGTCAAGTCACATCTCACTCTTCTAAACTCCAGTGGAAACAAGCCCAGCCTGTCTCATAAGACAACGTGCTCGCTCATTCCAGGTATCAATCGAGTAAATCTCCTCTGAACTGCCTCCAATGCAGTTACATCCTTCCTTAAATAAGGAGACCAAATCTGCACGATTTGAGATGTGGCCTCACCAATGCCCTGTATAACTGAACCTAACACCCTTACTTTTATATTCAATTCCTCTCGTAATAAAGAATAGCATTCCATTAGCCACCTTAATTACTTCCTGTAATTGCGTCCTAACCCTTTTGTGACCCAAAACACCTAAATCTCTCTGTACCTCAGAACTCTGCAGTTATTCCCAGTTGAAGTAATATTCTGCATTTTTATTCTTCCTGCCAAAGTGATCATTTTTACATCTTCCCGTTATATGCCATCTGCCAGAATTTTTTCCCACTCACTCAAGTATCTATATCTGTCTGCAACTTCCTCTTGTGTCTTCATAACATGCCTATCTTTGTGTCATCTGCAAATTTAGCTACCATGTCTTTGCTCCCCTCATCTAAGTTATTGATATAAATTGAGGCCCTAGCAATGCCTCCTGCAGGAGTCCACTAGTCAGATCCTGCCAATCTAGCCATGCTGATGTGTTATCCACTACACCTTGAGTTTTTATTTTTGGCAATACCTTTGATGTGGCACCTTACTAAAAGATTTTGGAAATCAAGTACTACTGGTTCTCTTTTATCCACAGTGCATGTTCCTCCTTCAGCAAACTCCAATAAATTAATTTCCCTTTCGCAAAACCATGCTGACTCTTCCCAATTGCCTTGACTTTTTCTTAAGTGTCCAGCTATAACCTCTTTAATGATCGATTCTAACACCTTCCCTATGACAGACAACAAGCTAACTTTTTTATTCATTTGTGGGACATAGGCATCGCTGGCTGGCCAGCATTTATTGCCCATCACTAGTTGCCCTTGAGAAGGTGGTGTTGAGCTGCCTTCTTGAATCGCTGTAGTCCATGTGGTGTAGGTTGACCCACAATGCCATTACGGAGGGAATTCCAGGATAACTTGCCTATAGTTTCCTGTTTTTTGCCTCCCTCCCTTCTCGAACAGGAGGTTATATTTGCTAATTTTCAGTCTGATAAACCTTTCCAGAATCTATCAAATTTTGGGAACTTAACTCCAATGCATCTGCAGCTTATTAGCCACCTCTTTTAAGACCTATGATGAAGCCGATCAGGACACGGGAGTTGTCAGCCTACAGCTTCCATCAGTTTGCTCAGTGCAGCTTCCCTAATGATTGTAATTTCATCAAGTTCCCCTCTCCCATCTCTTGACTTATGGCTGCTACTGGAATATTTCTGGTTTCCTCCCTTCCTCTCTGCAGTAATTTCTTGGTCTGATAACTGCTGCTTTAAGGTCCGTTTGTAGGAGAGTGCCAAGTCAAACTGAAGGTTGAACCTGGGGACTCTGTAACGTTTCTCTTCAGTGCCTATCCAAGCTGGCCTATCGGGACACCGGAAACGAACCTTTAATGATGAGAAACGAGAGTGGAATAGGAAATTCTGAATTAGTTAGAGCTTGTGGTGTTCTTCGTGAAGCTGATTGTTGTTGGCCTCAGTGCCCCTGGGGTAGGAAAGGAGACCTTTACTAAACCGGGCAACGTCCATGAACCTGGCACAGATGAAGCCAAGATTGGTGATGTCTGGATGGTGAGGCGTGACCCATTTCAGCAAGATATCAGAGGGTGCCAATACCTTTGAGAGGTGAAAATTAGCAAACCCAATTAACCTCTCAGAGGTGGCACAGTGGTTAGCACTGCTGCCTCACAGCGCCAGGGATCCGGGTTCGATTCCCAGCTTGGGTCACTGTTTGTGTGGAGTCTGTGTGTTCTCCCCATGTCTGCATGGGTTTCCTCCGGGTGCTCCGGTTTCCTCCCATACTCTGAAAGACGTGCTGGTTAGGTGGATTGGCTATGCTAAATTTTCTCTTGGTGTAGCCAAACAGGCACTGTCATGTGGCAACTAGGGGATTCTCGCAGTATTAATGTAAACCTGCTTGTGACACTAATAAACTTTAAACTAGAGAACAATAGGATACAGGCTGAAGGTAAAAAAGAGCCTGTATTTAAATAGTGCTTTTCATGATTTTGTTATTCAATTGAGGGATGTGGGGTTGCTGTCCAGGCCAGCATTTATAGCCAGGCCCTAATTGCCCCTCGAGAAGGTGGTCTTGAACCCTGTAGTGTGGGTGCACCCACAGTGCTGTTAGGATGATGTCCTGACATCCCAAACCATTTCACAGCCAATGAATGACTTTCTGAAGTATAGTCACTTTTATAATGTAGGAACTATAGCAGACAATTTGTGCATCATCCACAAACTTTTTTTTAACTCACTCGTGGGACATGGGCATCACTGGCTGGGCCAGCATTTTTATTGCCCATTCCTAGTTACCCTTAATCAGAGGGCAATTGAGAATCAACCATATTTTTGTGGCTGTGGAGTCACATGGAGGCTAGACTGGGTAAGGATGGCAGATTTCCTTCCCTAAAGGACATTAGTGAACCAGATAGGTTTTTCTGACAACGGTTTCATGGTCATCAGTAGATTCTTAATTCCAGATTTTTTTACTGAATTCAAATTCCACCATCTGCCGTGGCAGGATTCGAACCCAGGACATTCACTGAGTTTCTGGACTAAGAGTCGAGGTGATAATACCACTCGGCCATCACCTCCCCAGGAGATAACAACTTGCTACACTGGTTTTTAGCGATACAAAGCAGAAAATACTGAAAAACTCAGATCTGGCAGTCTCTGTGGGGAGAGAGAAATAGAGTTAATCTCTCAAGCCCAATACAACTCTTTTTCAGAACTGATTTTCAGTGATGTTAGATAATGGATAAATATTAGTCCCAGGAAATTGGAGAGACTCCCTCTGTTCTACTTCCAGTAGCGGCCATGGAAAGTGGACAAGGATCTGGTCAAGTTGTGATGCTGCCCTTGATCCTGCAGCTTGTTGACTTGTCTAGGCTTGAGCAAGGTTTCCACACCAAAGGAATAATGTGTTAGTGTATCACAAGGGATTATATATTTTTTTAAAAATGTGCAAATACATATCCTGTACACCAAAGTGGTTTCTTCGCTTTTCACCTGGGGGAATCTTTGTATCCAAATGAATTGCAATCCAATTCTGTGCCAACTGTGTATGCTGGTGTCTATGCTAAAAGCAACTTCTTCCCACCCACTTCATCTCATCCTATTAGCATTTCCTGCTCCTCCTCCTTTCCTGCCTCTTGCTTCTCTTTATATGCAACAATACTATTCATCATTGTAGCAATTTCACATTCTCACCACTGTGTAAATTCCTTAATTTTTTTATTGGATTTATTAGTGACTATCTGTGTATTTATGTCTCTGAATTCTGGCCTCCCTGTGACATAAAACATCTTAATTACATCTCCCCTTATGAACCCCTTTTATAATTTTAAAGATTTCTTGGCTCATCCCTCAGCCTTCTCTTGTAGACAAAAGAGCTCCTGGCTGTTTGATCTTTCCTGATGGGTTACAGGGAAAAGGCAGGGGAGTGGCACTAAGTCATGGTGCTCGTTTGGAGAGCTGGTGCACACACGATCAGCCAAGTAGTCTCTTACTGCACTGTAACAACACTGTGATCATTTGAACTTTTCGGATCCAGCGTGTGCTTCATGGCTGAGATTTTTACCCATTGTCTCTAGCTCTCCACTTTGCTGCAACAGTCTCTCCAGTTACAGTCTCCCTGTTGCTATAATGCCAGCTGATAACATTCCCAAGTGACTAGCTGCCTGACTCTGTTATTCTTGCAATGGAGTAGGAGGAGGAGGAAGAATGTCGATTGGGAATTTATTACCTGAGGAGTTGCTTCATTCTTGTTCCGACAGTTCTGCGACGCTGTGCGTCATCAAACCATTTTTATTCTGAGTAAAAGAACCCGTACTTGAATGCAAACCTCAGAAGATTGTCATCTGTGACACTGAGGTGATGCTTTCCATTTTACCAACAAACCAGTTGTTGCCCTTTCTGGGTAAAGTTGGTCCATTGAGTCCTGAACTGGGAGTGAATCTGAGTGAGAGATGTTACCTGTTGGAGTTTTATAGCCAGCAAGGCTAGAACATTGCATCTCCACAGTTCTGGGCTCAACCTAACTTTCCCCAGGTGAAAGCTCAATCATTGACTTCCTGTAACAGTTCGTATTCCTTTCAACTTAACCACATGGCGTGATCCCAAGTACATCTGCTTTCTCCAACCCTCCCTCCCTGCTCATTCACTCCACCATTGGGAGCTGATCTAAGGGTGGCCCAATGATTAGCACTGCTGCCTCACAGCGCCAGGGAACTGGCTTTGATTCCTGGCTTGGATCACTGTCTGTGTGGAGACTGCATGTTCTCCCCATGTCTGTGTGGATTTCCTCAGGGTGCTCCGGTTTCCTCCCACACTCCAAAGAGGTGCTGGTTAAGTGGATTGGCCATGCTAAATTGCTCCTTCGTGTGTAGCTTAGGGTGATTAGTGGATAAATACATAGGGTTATGGGAATAGGGCTGGGTGGAATGCTCAGCTGGAGAGTCAGTGTAGACTCAATGGGCCAAATGGCCTGCGCTGTAGGGATTCTATGATCTTATCCTTTGCAATTTTTTTTTACAAAAATCGCTTAGCTTTCTAAACCTCCTGAATAGCTTTCAAAAAGCTCTGAAATCTTTGGTCTTCTGTTCTCTCCCCCAAAGTCACAGACCCTTTTGGCTATTGCTCACTACTGCCTCTCTTCCCCGTGAAGAGTTCTCGGGCTTGATGAACATGGTTGTTGGTCAGATATCCTTGGGCTAAAAGAAAGGTGAGCAAGAGGAGGGAAAAGCACCGTCCCACGACACCATTCAGTGTCCTCACCAAGTATATGTGACAGGGCACTGAGTAACAAGAAACTTGGGCTCAGTATAACGCTTGTAAAAAAAAAAATTATTCAGATGCAGAAGTAGTGACCTTAAAACATAAATTGGCACAGGACTATGTTATTTGGCCCTTCAAATCTGTCACTAAGATCGTGGCTGATCTGATTGCAACCTCAATTCCATGTTCCTTCCTGTACCCTGTGGAACCATAACCCAGGAAAACCAGTAGTGAAAGGATTGGTGTGCGGAATCCAGTTAACGCTGTGGCGCTCTTGAGTTCTACTTGTGGCAGAGTGGTCAATCAGTCTGTGGCCTGTGAAAGAAAGACCTGGACGTTTCTATAGTGCCTTTCTATGACGTCTCAGGACGTTCTAAAGCACTTTACGGTGAATTGAGCATTTTTGAAGTGTGGTCATTTGTAAGGTAGGCAAAGCATTCATCATTTTGCACACAGTAAGATCCCATAAACAGTTACGTGATGATGATCCAGATCATCTTGGTTAAGGGATAAATATTGGTCCCGTTCTGCCAGTAGTGGCCATGGGAACTTTTCATCTGCTTAAGAGGGCAGACGTGGCTCCTTCAGTGGTTCAGCACTCCCTCGTAGAACACTGGGAGTTTCCATCTGGATTATGTGTTCACGTCTCTGGGCTGGGATTTAAACATGTCCTTTTAACAAGGGTGCTACCCAGTGAACTGTGTTTATTGAGTGGACAAGTTCCGCACTGTAACTTTCCCAATACAGCCTCGTGCAGTGTGCAAACTGGATTTAATTTTGTGTTAAGCAGACCGGCAGCGGTAACGTAGAAGCCAAGGTTGTGTGTCTGTATCGGAGAAGAGATATTTCCAGCAACCTCAATGGACTCGCAGACAACCATGCGCGTGAGTATCTTGCAATTCATCTGGGATGTGTGTGGGGGGGCGAGAGCAAAATAATCCTGAAGAAAGGTCAAACATTATCTGAATGAGAGGTGAAATTGTTTTTTTTAAACAGAGCTACACCCAGCACCAGTGATACCTGACAATGTAATGTCCCAAAGTTAAGGCAGGCCCGTTAGACACGGCTATACTTAAAGCCAGGACAATTTCATGACTGACATTTGGCTCTGCCCTGCAATCTGTTGAGACAAGAAATGCACACGGCTAGTGTTTGTTTTGTGTAAACAGGAGTCTTGTTCCATTTGGAGTTCTGAGCCCCAACTTCAGAAAGAATACAATGGCCTTGGGAGGGGGAGCAGTGCAGATTTACTCAAGTGGAGGTATGAGCACAAGCTACAAAGACAAGGCTTGTGTTCCTTTGCTTGTCAAAGATTAAGAGGCAATTGAGGGGTTTAAAACAATTGAAGAATTTGACAGTTTACTTACTGGAGTTGAGTTGAAGCCAAAATAAGATCAGCCATGATCATATTAAATGGTGGAGCAGGTTTGAGGGGCTAAATTGCCTACTCCTGCTCCTTGCTCTTCTGGGGGAGGGAGTTTTGTGGTTGGGAGGGGGGTGGTCCAGAACAATGGAACATAGCTTTAAAAGGAGATCAGGGAGCATTTCTGCCACAAAGGGTAGCGGGCTCTACACCATATCTTATATCTTCTGTTCAGGTACACCTGTGTTCTTTAAAGATCGCACTATGTTAAATAAACAAAGTCAATAATAGCTCAACTGTAATTGGATCGGGAACTTTGCAAATTATGTTGAACTTTTGTGCATTTCTATCTGTAGGAAGTTGTAATGTCTGCATGGGCATTTTAAAAAATAATGAACTTTTACATAAACATGTATCTGTGAAATTATTTCTACTGCAGTGATGTTTACTAACAATATAAATGTGTAGCTGTGGAACTGTTTACAGTAGTGACAAAAATCACTCCATCCTGTATCCATTCAATTTTTACACTTCCACACAAATCTGGTGAAGATAATCTTGTGAAAGAAAAATTATTACCTCAGTGTTGCTCGGAAAAAAACTTCCATTCCATTGCCCAATTTTCTAGATTCTCACGCACTTCCTTAAGTAAAAGGAGACCTATCCCAGAAGAGTGATTAACGTTAGGATGGCAGTGTGAGTGAAATGCTGTCCATAGGTCAGTAGTTGCTGAAACATTCATGGAGTGTGGCTTTGTAGGGGGAAGAAACCTTGCAATCTTTGGCTTGTTTTAAAAGGCTTTCAATTCTGCTCTTAAAGGTGGATGGTCAAGAATTCTGGGGAGTTCCAGTGGATGATAGCAAGCTTAATGGTTAGACTGCGGGTTGCTGCATGTTATCTCAAAGCCCCGTCACTCCTCCCACTCTGTGTCGCATCTCCCTGTGCTTCATCTGCCCCTGTATTCCCTTATCTATCCTGCTTGTGTCAAACCTCCCCTTTAATGCATTAATATACTATGCATCAACTACGCCATGCAGCAGTGATTGCCATATTATTATCATAAGTGATGTTAGGCCAGCTTCCTATCAGTCAGTAACCCCTCTCCCTGACACCATGCATTACTGACTTTCACTGCTTCAGTTCCCTTACTGTCACTCAGTGCTGGGGAAGAGGGAATACTGAGTGACAGCGTTGGGGAGCTGGATTAACATCGGTAGAGATGCAATCAGTAACGCAAGCTGCTAGGGAGAGAAGGAATACTGAGTGACAGTGAACCAGATTAACATCAAAGAACAATACAGCACAGGAACAGGCCCTTTGGCCCTCCAAGCCTGCACCAATCATGTGTTCCTAACTAGACCATCCGTTTGTATCCCTCTATTCCCAGTCTGCTCATGTGGCTATCTAGATAAGTCTTAAATGATCCGAGCATGTATGCCTCGACTGCCTTGCTTGGTAGTACATTCCAGGGTCCCACCACCCTCTATGGAAAAAAATGTCCCCCGCATATCTGTCTTGAACCTTGCCTCCCCCACCCGCCCTGAACTTGTGACAACTTGTGTTTCTCATTTCTGTCCTGGGAAAAAACTTCCAACTGTTCACCCTATCTATGTCCTTCATAATTTTATAAACTTCTATTAGGTCACCCCTCGACCTCCATCTTTCCAGGGAAAGCAATCCTAGTTTACTCAATCTCACTCATAGCTAAGACCCTCCATACCGGGCAACATCCTGGTAAACCTTTTCTGCACTCTCTCCAAAGCCTCCACGTCCTTCTGATAGTGTGGCAACCAGAACTGAACAAAGTATTCCAAATGTGGCCTAGCCAACGTTCTGTATAACTGCAACATCATATGCCAACTTTTATACTCTATGCCCCAGCCAATAAAGGCAAGCATGCCATATGCTGCCTTCACCACCTTTTCCACCTGTGTTGCAATCTTTAAGGATCTGTGGACTTTCACACCTAGATCCCTCTGTGTCTCTATACTCCTGATGGTTCTGCCATTTATTGTATCACTCCCCCCTGCATTAGATCTACCGAAATACATCAGTTTGCATTTATCTGGATTAAATTCCATCTGCCATTTCTCCGCCCAATTTTCCAGCCTATCTATATCCTGCTGTATTCTCTGACAACGTTCATCATTATCCGCAACTCCAGCAATCTTTGTGTCATTCACAAACTAATCAGACCAGCTACATCATCTTCCAAATCATTTATATATATCACAAACAGCAGAGGTCCCACCTGCAGAACAACACTAGTCACAGACCTCCAATCACAAAAAGACCTCTCCACTGCTACCCTCTGTCTTCTATGGCAAAGCTAGTTCTGTACCCATCTAGCTAGTTCACCTTTCATCCTGTGAGATTTAACCTTTTGCACCAGCCTGCCATGAGACCTTATTGAATGCTTTACTAAAATCCATGTTGACAACATCCATGGCCCTTCCCTTGTCAATCATTTTTGTCACCTCCTCAAAAAACTCAACCAAATTTGTGAGGCATGACCTCCATGATCAGTAGAGATACAGTCAGTAACGCAGGATGCTGGGGGAGACGGGTTACTGAATGATGGTGTGAGGGAGCTGGATTAACATCAGTCAAGGTACAATCAGTAACGTGGTGCTGGGGGGCAGGGGTTACTGAGTGACAGTGTGAAGGAGCTAGATAACATCAATACAGATACAGTCAGTAATACAGGGTGCTGGGGAGAGGGGTTACTTGAGTGATGGCATGAGGGAGCTGGATTAACATCAGTAGAGATAGTCAGTCACACAGTGCTGGGGAAGAGGAGATGGAGGAGAGGGCTTACTGTGTTAGTGACTATATTACTGTTGGTTATGGAGACAAGCTCCCTGTATCGTCGGTGTTCTTAACCTGTGGTTCTACCATTCATCAAATACTAGCCACTTTGTTGGGGCTGGCATCTTGGTGGCAGAGCAGAGAGGAAGGGTTTCTAAACAAATTCTCCTCACTTCTCATCGAATTCTGAGGTTGGGGCTTTCTGTGTGAAGGAGAGAATCTTCCTGTTCCTAACTGAAGGGCTGGACCTGATGAGTTGCTGATCTCACTGGATCGCAATAGCCAGTTTTCTCAGGATGCAGTCGATTTCTCAAGGGTTGTCCATTGTTGTGAACAGGCTCTTGCAGCTATTAAAGCTGATCTGATGACAAGGTATGAAAATGAATTGTCTATGAGTGGTTAGTAAAGTCTCCTCTACATTTCCCTCATTCCTTTTCTTTCTTTCACAATCTCAAATCCCCATCTAATAGGCCACGTGCAGCCATGACTTTTAGGGACAATTCCTTCTCTAACTCTATCCAGCATGTACCATCCCGTTGTCTGCACCACCTGTGTGAAGGGTTAGCTATGATGGGGAGGGGGTTTTGTGCACTGCCCATGTGAAGGGATAGTTGTGATAGGGAGGGGTTTGTGCACTGCCCTTGTGAAGGGATTGCTGTGATGAGGAGGGGGGTTTGTCTACTGCCTGTGTGAAGGGATTGCTGTGATGGGGAGGGAGTTTGCTGACTTGCTGACACATTTGTCGTTGTGTCAGCAGTGAGAGAATGGATCTTTGAAATGATCAGATCAAGTGTTGATTAAACAGCAGGCCGAGAGTGGGCGGTGTAGTGGTTTCAGCCATGGCTCAGTGTGTAGCACTTTCCTCTGAGTCAGAAAGTTCTGGGTTCAAACTCCACCCAGCAGACTTCAACACCGAGTTCAGGCTGACACTATCAGTCAGCACGATAGGGACACTGAGCTGTTGGAGCTGCTGCCTTTCAGATGCATGTTAAACTGAAGCCCCATCTGCTCTCTTAGCTGCGTGTAAAAGATCCCATGGCAACTAAACTGATCATCATCGTGGTGCTGTTTGTGTGGAATCTTGCTGTGCGCAAATTCGACTGCTCCATATTCTGTAGTCCAACACTTTGAAAATAAATTGCTGTGTTGGGTGTTGAGTGTTTTGGGTGTCCCAGGTTTGCAAAAGGCGCTGCCTAAAGAGGAGTTAACTGTGGGGAGGGGACAGCGTGTCAGCACAAACACTGCCACGCATGCAGGTGGGGGAAAGAGTTCCCTGTGTAGTGTTAGCGGGATGTGAGGGGTGGTCGATTAGGAGCTGATCAAAGGCTGTCTGAGCCAAAAGGCGTAGCAGCTGTGAATGTGGCGAGTAGCTTACTTTTGGGAGGTGCAGGGGGGGTTGCTCGAAGAGCTGCATGGGGCGCATCGCCCAATCTCTGTGGAGAATTGGTTGCTGCCCCAGGCGGCGTGTTGGAATGTTTAATTGCAGGGGAGCCTGATATTAAAAGGCAGTCTGTTTTGTGGAGTCTCTCTCCGTGGCCTTCCACTCAATGCAGCTCTTTCTTGTGGTTTCTTTCTAGTCATTCCTGAGGGAAAAGCAAAAATACTGGATCCACCCTTTTGATGGCTGTGGAAGTGGGCAGGTGGCAGGCAGTCCAAACAATGTGCTTACAGTCTAGGCTGGCTCTTGTGGCAAACAGATGGCAAGGCAAGTCTCGGTTTGCCTCTGGAAGGTGTGAGGGGGATCCTCTGACAAGTCTGGTGGGTGAGGTTGACACCAGTGTAACGGCAGACACCCCCCCCCGCCCATTGTGCCCCACCCAAAGCACTAGGTAGCAATAAATCCGCTGGTATACTGCTTCTGGCAGCTCTGTCACGATGCTCTCTCCCACACCCAGCTTTCGTTAAGTGTAGGTATCAGGTGACAATGACTCTATACGTAGGCAGTCAGGCTCTCACATCAACCCTCAGTCTAGAGCCAGGTATACTTGTGAAGATCGGCTCACCTGGCCGAGGTGCATCCATGGGAAAGTGTTGCCATTGAAAGTAATATTTCCAGCTGAGATAAGAATTGGATAATTGGTTTTTGTGATATTGGTCAAGGGATAAATATCATCACCAGGATACAGGGAAGAACTCTGCTGTTCCTCAGAGCATCAGCCGAGTCTTCCCTCAGGTCCCCCTGCTATGTCAGTTGGGGCTTCGCAGCGCCAGGGACCCGGAAGGCACAATGGGGTAGCACTGCTGCCTCATGGCACCAGGACCCAAGGTGGCACATGGCACAGTGGTTGGCACCACTGCCTCACAGCACCAGGGACCTGGGTCTGATTCCTGGCTTTGGCCACTATCTGTGTGGAGTTTGCACGTTCTCCCTGTGTCTGCTTGGGTTTCCTCCCACAGTCCGAAAGACATGCTGGTTAGGTGCATTGGCCATGCTAAATTCTCCCCCGGCGTACCCGAACAGGCACCGGAGTGTGGTGACTAGTGGATTTTCACAGCAACTGCATTGCAGTGTTAATGTAAGCCTTACTTGTGACACTAAAAAGTAAACTTTTTTAAAAAGCGCAGCGTAAGGTACAAGCATCAATTAGACCTGCAGGATTGTGATGGATAGATCTTTGTTATGGCAGGGCTGCTACAGAATAAGAAACCAAGATGAGGCAAATGGAGTTGAAGTTAAGATCAGCCAACTAATTGAATGAGAGAGCAGGCTGAAAGGGCAGAGTGGCCTCCTTCTACTTCAGAGTTTGTCCACAGCCGCTCTGACTGAGATCAGTCCATGACCGATGGAATCCCTTTCTAATTTAGGGATTTTCCTTTGGCCACACAGCTATGTGGGAGCTGTACACCAACGCTGAAATGTTATCAGGTTTTTTTTTAAAACATATGTTTGTGTGTAGAGATGTGGACCCATTTGAGACAAAAACCCTGAATGCGAAGCTGGGCGTCTGTCTGAAACTTTGCAGAAAGCCTCAGCTTCTGCTGCGCTGGTGCTTTCTCTCAACTTTATAAAATTAAAATAAAACCCAGTGGATCAAAAAGTTAACACGCTGTCACAGACTTGTGTAGCAGTGCCATTTTTCATGTGTGCGTCTCGCAGTACAGGAAGCTGGAGGTTGTGATGTATGGGGCCTTGTGCTGGTCTGCAGAGAGCGTGCACAGTTTGTGTGTGGGCTGTCTGTGGCCTGAGGCCCAGACTGGGAATCGCAGTGTTTAGCACTAATCTCTGGCTTGTTAGGGGTTAATAGAATGAAGGACTTTTTTTATATATACGTGTATTTGTGGAGACAGAATGGGTGGGGTGAGGGCACAAATCATACAAGGGGTTTCAGGACCACATCAGCAGGGGCTGTTCCTGACTTTGTCTGCCCAATCTGTCAGCTACCGGAGTGTGAAGGGTTAAGGACACATTTGTTGAGAGGTTCCGCCCAGATTAAAACAGGGTTTCCTGATCAAGGTCAGCAGGGGCCTTTTGTTGCTCTGGTGTCCGGGTTTTTTTTATTCCCCTTATAAACGTGTCTGGCACGTTTTCACTAGTGAGCTTTCAGATGTAAGGGTGGGGAGCAAGCGTACATTAACCTTCGTGCATAAAATTTCAAACTCTGTCCCTTAAGCAGCAGCCAATTGCTGCTGATGATCAGATTTGATTGCTGACCCAGTTGATATCCCTCCCTCCCCCCCACCCTCCCTTTGCCAGGTGTACGGTTCGCTGCAGCACGGCATAAGTTGGCACATTGTGGGGGGCAGAGGGAGGGCTTTTGATACCAACCTCACCCAGATTGCACAACCTTTCCTCTGACTCTCCCTCCCCTTCAGGCTCTCAAAGGCAATCATTCCACCACTCACCCATGTGCTATTCTTCCTGCATTTAAAAATAAAATACCATTTTTAAAAAAGCTCGTTCACAGGATATAACATAACATAAGAACATGCTGGCAAGCTCCACATTTAGTCCCCGTCCCTAATTGCCCCTGAAGTTGATGGTTAGCTGCCGTTTTGCGGTCCTGTATGGTGAGCTACTGCTGAGTGTCTGGCCTGTAAAGAGGGCAGCTAAGATTCAGCCAGAGTGCTGTGGGTCTGGACTCTCACGTGGGGCTGAAGGACATGAGTGTACCAGATGTCAATCCAGTCGTTTTATCACCGCCATTACTGATGCTAGCTTTTAAATTCCAGATATATGTAATTAGCTGGAATTACATTCCCCGGCCGCCATGGTGGAATTTGGAGTCATGTCTGCACATTACTAGCACTGTTAACCTACCTGCACCATCAGTGCCTTCTGTTTTGTACCAGTTAGAAATTCCGTTTGGGAAGGGAGAAGAAATACCAGCCTGTCCTAGTGTAAGTAGGGTAGGTCTTGCTGCAGCTGTATAGGGCATTGGTGAGGCCGCAGCTGGAGTACTGTGTGCAGTTTTGGGCGCCGCACCTGCGCAAAGATATTTTGGCCTTGGAGGGAGTGCAGAGGAGGTTTACTAGGCTGATACCGGAGTTGAGGGGATTGAGCTATGAGGAGAGGCTGAATAAACTAGGCTTGTACTCGTTAGAGTTTAGAAGAATGAGGGGAGATCTCATTGAGACGTATAAGATGATGAATGGGATGGATAGGATAGAGGTGGAGAGACTCTTCCCGCTCAAAAAAGACAGTAGGACTAGGGGGCACAGCCTCAAGATAAAGAGGGGGCGGTTTAGAACGGAGTTGAGGAGGAACTTCTTCACTCAAAGGGTGGTGAATCTCTGGAATTCTCTGCCCGTTGAAGTGGTGGAGGCTGCCTCGCTAAATATTTTTAAGACGCAGGTTGATGGGTTTTTGATAAGAGAGGGGATTAAGGGTTATGGGGAGAGGGCGGGAAAGTGGAACTGAGCCACGACAGATCAGCCATGATCTTATTGAATGGCGGGGCAGGCTCGAAGGGCTAGATGGCCTACTCCTGCTCCTATTTCTTATGTTCTTAAGTAGTCACACAACACCAGGTTAAAGTCCAACAGGTTTATTTGCTAGTACAAGCTTTCAGAGCACTGCCCCTTCATCAGGCAGTGCAGGAGAGGGTGAAGGAGCAGTGCTGCAAAAGCTTGTGATTTCAAAGAAACCTGTTGGACTTTAACCTGGTGTTGTGAGACTACTTACTGTGCCTACCACAGTCCAACACTGGCAGGTCCTATTGTGAGCATTTGCAGCGCTATGTTGAGGGGGAACCCCACCTCCTGCCCACAGTTTGGGCAGTGGATCAGGGCTGTGTCAATGGGCTCTGTTTATACAGATTAAGTTTTTTTTTATTAGTGTCACATGTAGGCTTACATTAACACTGGAATTAAGTTACTGTGAAAACTCTTAAGTCGCCACACTGCGGTGCTTGTTCATGTTCACTGAGGGAGAATTTAGCACTGCCAGTGCACCCAACCAGCCCATCTTTCAGACTGTGGGAGGAAGCCCACTCATTCTATGATATTCTATGAAACCTGAGTACCCAGAGGAAACCCACAGAGACACGGGGAGAACATGCAAATTCCACACAAACAGTGACCCAAGCTGGGAATCAAACTTGGGCCCCTGGCGCTGTGAGGCAGCAGTGCTAACTGTGCCACTGTGTTCAGTCTCTGGAATGGGGTTTGAACCGACAACCTCTAACTCAGTGGAGAGAGACAAAGTCCTATCCATTAAGCCATGACACGCTCAAGCAGCAGCTGGGGAAGGAAATCTAAGTTTGTTTATTTATTTATTCGTCGCAAGTAAGGCTAACATTAACTCTGCAATGAAATTACTGTGAAAATCCCCGAGTTGCCACGTTTTGACACCTGTTTGGGTCAGAGTACCTAAGTGGCACGCCTTTCAGAATGCAGGAGGAAACCCACATAGACACGGGGAAAACATGCAGACTCCACACAGACAGTGATCCAAGCCGGGAATTGAACCCAGGTTTCTGGTGCTGTGAAGCAGCAGTGCTAACCACTGTGCCACCATGTCGCCCAAATCTGGGATCTTTCTGCTGGTGGACCTGTATCATGCCACACTAGTCTGTTCCACAATATCACTTAATCAGACAGTGTTGAGAACTTGTGTCCAAAGCTTTCTTAATCCTACATTTGTCATCTATCCACGTATTACACTCAAATTAAGATATTCCTGACAGTGTCCCATCTACTTCTGAGCGGAATTATGTTTTAAATTCAATCACTGTATCCAAAACGGCAGTGCTAACATGTTGATCTTGCAAGTGTAGATTCATGTATTCATGTTGGACATGCAGGTACTATATTCATGATAAATATATTCAGGACATGTGTATTTATATATATTCATGTTGAACCCGAAAACATAGATTCATGTATTTACAGACTGGAAAGGATGGCAAAATGCTTGTCAGGTGTTCTTAAAAGAATGGCATTAGAACGGAAAGTGTATAGATAGATAGATAGCTATCAGGTAAAACTGAACAAGCCGTAGCTCTATCCTATAGCAAAGAGCTAGCCTGATACAGAAATTTAAGGTAATAAGTAGTATTGATAGAGAAGGTATTTCCATTTGTGAGGGAGACCAAAATTAGGAGGCCTCGAAATAAGATCATAAAATCTCTACAGTGCAGAAGGACGCCATTCAGCCCACTGAGCCTGCACTGACAACAATTCCACCCAGGCCCCATGCCTGAAACCCCACATATTTACCCCGCTAATCCTTCTAACCTACGCATCCTAGGGCACTAAGGGACAATTTAGCATGGCCAACCAATCTAACCCACACATCTTCAGTTGGCCAGTAGAAGATAGTCAATAATAAACTCAAAGGAATTCAGGAGAAAATTTGTTACCCTGAAGAGTGGGGAAAATCTTGAACTCAGTCCCACAGGGAGAGGTTCAAAGTTTTAAAGTTGATTTATTAGTGTCATAAGTAGGCTTACCTTAACACTGCATTGAAGTTACTGTGAAAAGCCCTGAGTTGCCGCACTCCAGTGCCTGTTCGGATACATTGAGGGAGAATTTAGCATGGTCAAAGCACCTAACCAGCACTCACTATGGGAGGAAACCGGTGCACCTGGAAGAAACCCACACAGACACAGAGAGAACGTGCAGTCTCCACACAGACAGCGACTCAAGCCAGGAATCAAACCAGAGTTCCTGGTGCTCTGAGCTGAATGGTATTGATACATTTATGGGGAAAACTGGACAAACACATGAAGGAAGAAGAATAAAAGAAGATGTTCATAAGGGAGATGAAGAGGGGGTGGGAGAAAGTGCTTGTGGAGCAGAAACACTAGCACAAATGGCCTATGTCTGTGCTGTGTATGCCCTAATTCTTGTATCTTTTTAGGAGAGTTTGAAGAAGACTCAAAGCAGCCGGCTTTGGTGGATCAGGAACGGCACCAACTTAAACACAGAGAGCTGTTCCTGTCACGTCAGTTTGAGTCGTTGCCTGCCACACACATCAGGTAATTGAGGAGATGGCCGTCGATTGTACCAACCAGGATTGGGCCAAAGTCTCAATCTGTGGCTAATGACGAGTGCATTTTTGTAGCTTTCCTGGTCAGTTATTTGATTTGATTTATTGTCACATGTATTAGTGAAAAGTATTGTTTCTTACGCGCTACACAAAGCGTAAGGAAACGAGAGAGTGCAGAATGTAGTGTTACAGTCATAGCTAGGGTGGAGAGAAAGATCAACTTAATGCGAGGTAGGTCCATTCAAAAGTCTGATGGCAGCAGGGAAGAAGCTGTTTTTGAGGCAGTTGGTATGTGATTCAGACCTTTGTATCTTTTTCCCGACGGAAGAAGGTTGAAGAGAGAATGTCTGGGGTGCGTGGGGTCCTTAATTATGCTGGCGGCTTTGCTGAGTCAGTGGATGGGAGGTTGGTTTGCGTAATGGATTGGGCTACATTCACGACCTTTTGTAGTTCCTTGTGGCCTTGGGCAGAGCAGGAGCCATACCAAGCTGTGATACAACCAGAAAGAATGTTTTCTATGGTGCATCTGCAAAGGTTGATGAGAGTCGTAGCTGACGTGCCAAATTTCCTTAGTCTTCTAAGAAAGTAGAGGCATTGATGGGGCTTTCTTAACTATACTGTCGGCATCGAGTGACCAGGGCAGGTTATTGGTGATCTGGACACCTAAAAACTTGAAACTCTTTACTTTCTACTTTGTCCCCATTGATGTAGACAAGGGCATGTTCTCCTGAAGTCGTTTACAATCTCCTTCGTTTTGTTGACATTGAAGGAGAGATTATTGTTGTCGCACCAGTTCACCAGACCACCTGAAGCAGTTTATTTAACGTTAGTGCTTGAGAGTCATTTCACACATCCACAGTTTGAAACCATTTATTTGTGGCTATGATTACCACTCCATGAACATTTCCAGTCTGATTCGTAAAGAGCCAGAGCTTGCTGGAAGGAATGTCTCTTCCTTCTCAGTAGTCCAGGGTTCCTGTTCCCTATCACTATTCAATAACCCTTTTGGAGAGACCACAAGAAGGACAGACCAGAAATGAACCAATCTGGACACAACTGTGAGATACCCCAATAAAGACGCTTTCTACCTTACTCTGAACCGTATGTTCTCTGAAAACCTAGTCTAACGGAGTAAGTAATTCAGCTCTCAGGCAATGAAACTGCCCTAGCCCTGATTTATATTATGACAAGATCTCCACAACAGCCGGAATCAGGCCCAGTTCTAATCCACGAGTCATTGGGAGAGAAAAAAACCACCTTCTGAGATCTCACCTCGTTCTGCACTTGCATAATGTCCTCTCCAGCTATTCCATTTAAATAATTCTGTTGATATAAACACAATCTAAACTCTTAACTTTATAAATATTAATGATTATACTTTTACTTATATTTTTAGTTGTATAAATTGATCAAATCATGAGTTGAGACTTCTCTAAAGTTGTGTCTAAGTGTTTATAAATTGACAATGAATGTTGCACCTTTTCCAAAGTCCAGCTCTTGTACATGGATAAATGGTATTGTTTGTTAGAGTGGCTCTGTGAATACAAGTCAAGCATCGTTTATTTTAGCTTCATAGCATTTGTCTTAGACTTCAGAAAGTGAAACGCTTAAAAGTCGCTGATAATTTTCTTTCACTTTTGTACTTGTGGGGTATATATGGGCCATGTGCAGAACGCTATCGCTCATCAAACTTGGACAAATCCCTCAACACGTCTCAATCTCCCCACAGTAATTGAGCACCTTAATGTTATCTGCAAACATACAGGTAATTCCCCCCACCCCCAATGCCTGTACTTAAATCATGAACCAAATAGTAAATAGCAGGTCCTAAATGCAAACCTTGTGAGATATCATTTGTAATCCAGTCTCCAAGCAAATCCCCACTCCATCATCAACAACCAATTTCAGCCTGTGACCATTCAGCCAATCTCCATCTACCTCACAGGTTCACCTTGAATTTTGGGTTTTATCTTTTGTGAGTCCAGGTGGGCAATGTCTGATCACACTACTCTCTTCTACTGCTCCACTGGAGACATCTTCAAATCAGCCTAGTAAGATGTGACCTCTCTACCGGATGCTGTGTTGGGTGCGTCTTGTATGTTCTCCTGTATTTAAGTGGTTATATAGTGCAGCTTTAATCAGTCCCTCAAGCACCTTACTGTTAAGCTAATGGGCCTGTGCTTACCAGCCTCTCCCTGATCCCCCTTTTATTCTTTTTGAGCTATGTTAGCCTCCTCATACTCTATAGGAGAGGGCCCTGACTGTAGCGACTTATTAAAGAAATGAACAGGAGGTTTGAACATTACCTGCTGCTTCTCTGAGCTCCCTTGGACGGGTGTCATCTGAGCTAGCAGATTGATCTTATTTACAATTCCACACTCTTTCTAAAATGATATCCTCATCCATTTCAATGACACTTTTACTCTTAGCAGCATTGCTTAGTGTTGTCAGTCAAGTATCATCTTCAAGAATAAAGATTGAAACATGGAAAGATTTCCGGCACAGTGGTTAGCACTGCTGCCTCACGGCACCAAGGACCCGGGTTCGATTCCCATCTTGGGTGACTCTATGCAGAGTCTGTATGTTCTCCCCATGTCTGAATGGGTTTCCTCAGATGCTCCAGTTTCATCCCATATGCCAAAGATGTGTAGGTTAGATGGATTGGCCATGCTAAATTGCCCCTTAGTGCCCATAGTTGGGTGGATTGGCCATGGTAGATTTGCAGGGATAGGGCCTGAGTGGGCCGCTTTTTTGGAGAGTCGGCGCAGACTGGATTGGCCGAATTGCCTCCTTTTGCACTGAAGGGATCCTGTGGCATAGAAAGCAGGCATTTGGCCATTGTATCCCTGCTGGCTGAAATAGACCTAATGTGGAGATGCTGGGGTGGGCACAGTAAGAAGTCGCTCAACATCAGGTTAAAGTCCAACAGGTTTATTTGATAGCAAACGCCAAAAGGTTTGTGGCGTTTTGTAGCTTTTGAAAGCTAGTGGCGTTTGCTACCAAATAAACCTGTTGGACTTTAATCTGGTGTTGTGAGACTTCTTACTGAGATAGACCTATCCAACCTTATCCTGCTTTCCAGCTCTTCATCTGTAGGCTACGGGATCTCAGATGTATATTCAATTTATTTTTAAAACTTTGAAAGCTTCTATCCTTACCACCCTTTCAGGAGGGGTTTCCAGGTACCCAGAAATTCTGAGTGAAAGGATTAGCTCTCCTTAATCTTTCTACCAATTACTTTAAACCAATGTCCCTGGTTATTGACCTCTCTGCAAATGGCAGATGCAAATTATTCATTTAGTATTTCTGGTTTAGCCTGACAGTTCTCTTCTAATCTGTCCTTGCATACCTTTGAATGGATTAACACACTTTATTGAGATTTAAGACTCTGTTGGACTCGAGTGTGATGCCTAATGTGGTTAAATAACCTGCAATGCTGCCGAACAATGTCCAGGCTGATACATGGCAGTGGAATCAGCGAGAGGCAGCACACTCCAGAGAGGGGAGATTGGAGATTTTTGTTGCCAGGCATCTAATTGTGCCATTGTTGTTGTTGTTTCAGGGGGAAGTGCAATGTGGCGTTGCTGAATGAGACCGAGAAGCTTAGCGAGTATCTGGACAGAGAGGTGATTCTCCGCTTCTGGCACGCTCTCGGGGGCTTTAACAGTCATTCTCTGTTACAGACCTAAATAATTAGGGGCAGCACAGTGGTTAGCACTGCAGTCTCTCAGCATCAGGGACCCGGGTTTGATTTCCAGCTTGGGTCACTGTCTGTGCAGAGTTTCCATGTTTCCCTCATGTCTGCATGGGTTTCCTCCAGTTTCCTCCGATAGTCTGAAGGACATGCTAGTTTGGTGTGTTACCCATGCTAAATTCTCCCTCTGTATATCTGAACTGGTGCTCAAGTATTGTGACTTGTGAATTTTCACAGTAACTTCATTGCAGTGTTAATGTAAGCCCATTTGTGACTCTAATAAAGATAATCACTCAAGCACCCACCTCCTGCTGTCATTCCAAGATCTGTGTTTCCCTAAGTTAGGTCACCTGTAATCCCTCACTTCCTCCATTCCACCACGGGGAGCTCTGGCTTTAGCTGTCTGGATTCTGGATTCTCTGCCTCTCTTCGACCTTTAAAAGGCTGCTGCAAAGCTATCCACCTGACCAGGCTTTGGTAGCACGTCCTAATGTCTTAAGTGCCTCGATGTTGAATCTTTGTCATTTACAGCGTGAGATGTTTTCCTCTGTTAAAGTTGCTATACAAATGCAAGGTGATGTTGTAATTGGGTCTGATCTAATGCTGCACTCTCCCTTTTGACTGAGTAGTGTTGTGTAACACTCCTTTGCCTGTTGCCTAATGTAATTCTCCATCATCCTTCTCCAGGTCAGAGTGATCATTATTGCCACTGCATGCATCGGTATGAGGCTTGAAAGGAGCAGTTGCCATGCCATGTTTTATCGTGTCACTTTCTTTCATGACCTCTTAATTCATCACCTCAGGGCTTCACCTTCATATTAATCAACTCTTTA
Source organism: Carcharhinus amblyrhynchos (assembly GCF_965287045.1). NCBI lineage: Eukaryota > Metazoa > Chordata > Chondrichthyes > Carcharhiniformes > Carcharhinidae > Carcharhinus > Carcharhinus amblyrhynchos. The sequence goes on along the minus strand of NW_027650071.1, from coordinate 70,206 downwards.
AAACCTCTCCATAGAAAAGTTAGAGCACAAAAGGAGGCCATGCAGCCCATCTTATTCCATGCCAGCCCGAGGACAGCCTTTCTAATCCCACCTTCCTGCACCTGGCCCGTAGCCATGTAGCTTACAGCACTTAAGGTGCAGATCCAGGCACTTTTTAAAAGAGGTTAGGGTCTCTTCCCCCACCACCTAACTCAGGCAGTGAATTTCAGAAACCCACCACCCTCTGTGTAAAAGAGTTCTTCCTCATGTCCCCTCTAGACTTACTGCCACCTATCCTGAATCTATGTCCCCCAGTTCTAGAATTCTCCACCAAGGGAAACAAGTTTATTCTGTCCACTCAACTCCTGCACCCCCCACCCCCATAACTTTCTGCACCTCAATTAAGTCACTCCTCAGCCTTCATTGTTACAAGGAAAATGACCCCAATCTCTCCCCTCATCTACACTTTTCAAGCCCCGGTAACATTCTTGTAAACCACCTCTGCACTCTCTCACCAGAGCAGTTACATCCTTCCTCTAATGTAGTGACCAGAACTGCAAACAATCCTCCAGTTGTGGCCTCACCACTGCTGGTGGGGATGGGAATGCCACTGATGACTGTTGGGAAGGGTAGGGGGAGAACCCTCGATACCTCTAAGTGGAGTGGTGTAAAGGGTTTACTGTTTGTTCTGATCAGGGCGCCCTTTAAAGATGGTGCCCAATCTCTGTGGAACCAGTCTTCTGGGTCTGTAACCCCCCACCCCGCCACAGTTACAGCGTACACCCCACTCACTTTTTAGTCTGAGAGGATCAAGATCTGAGAGAAAACTGGTCTCCACGTACGTCGCAAGTTTGTAATGTTTAGAATCTGTCAAGTTTCTTTGTACTGTTGTGTTGCTTTCACAGTTCAAGTGTAGTTCCAGATTGACACACGCCCACCAGTCGCACTTAATCACAGTGACATGACACGGCATTGTGTGCATGTGGATCTGCCATTCTGTGAGTGCCTTCTGAAGAGCTTGTTTAGCCATCAGTTCATTTTGTGCTTCTGTAGGACTGTTTCTACTACTCGCTGGTGTTCGACCCCTTACAAAAGACGCTGATTGCTGACCAGGGGGAGATTAGAGTTGGGCCTAAGTACCAGGCTGATATCCCGGATAAACTGGCGGAAGGTAACATTACAGCGGGTAGCATGTGGCTGTGCAGCTGTTCCCTTCTGCATTGACTTATTCACAAAAAAAATTGCCCTTTGCTTAATAGCCATTGTGTGGTGTTGGGTATTAGGATCAGTTTGGAGGGGGTGGGGGTTATGCATGCATGCATGTGTGTGAGTGGATGGGGTCTCTTCCTGGCCATGTATGTGAATAGGGTAGGGGTGGTGGGGCTGGGTACTAGAGGAAGAGAATATAAGGGTGGGGTCCTGTCAGAATCTGCCTCATTGTGTAATTCCTTGCTATTGCAGGTGAGTCAGATAACAGGAACCAGCTGAAAATGGAAACAAAGGTGTGGGACCCTGACAATCCGCTGACTGATCGGCAAATCGACCAGTTTCTCGTTGTTGCTCGGTAAGTCCTCAAATTCAAAGAGAGAATTTGCATTTATGCTGTGTCTTTCACCATGCTGAGTATCCAGAGTGCTTTATGGACGACAGTTTCCTGAGTATGGTGCAGGGAATGTCAACCTTGACTGTCTGCACCAATCTCTGGAGCTGGCAAGAAGCATTACCCACTGGGACACAGCTGCTAGACTTCCTGCCTAGAAGTCACATCTGAGACCTGGTGCCTCCATACCGAATTACATGTTGGCAAGGTGGTTAGCCTTGCTGCCTCACAATGCCAGGGACCTGAGTTCGATTCCTGGCTTGGGTCACTGTCTGTGTGGAGTCTGCACATTCTCCCCGTGTCTGTGTGGTTTCTTCCAGGTGCTCTGGTTTCCAAAGGCGTGCTGGTTAGGGTGCATTGGCCATGCTAAATTCTCCCTCAGTGTACCTGAATAGGTGCCAGAGTGTGGCAACTAGGAGTTTTTCACAGTAACTTCATTGCAGTGTTAATGTCAGCCTACTTGCGACGCTAATAAATAAACTTTAAAAACTTTAATCCAGTGAGGAGAGCATAATGAAGAAGGATAGGGAAATAATCAGCATTGCTCCTCTGGGCCACTTTGTTTCATACAGAGGAAGACAGGCTTGAGTTAGGAAAATACAGAAAATGCCGGAAAATGTCAGCAGATCTGACACATCTGTGGAGAGAGAATAGAGGCCATGTTTAGGCTGGAGTTATGTCCTGGAGCTCCCTTCCTAACAGCACCTTGAGTGTGCCTACACCACATGGACTGCAACTGTTCACCACCTTCTCCAGGGCAATTAGAGATGGGCTGGCCAAACCTGCATGGCCCATATCCCTTGAGCTAATTAAAAACCACCTTTCACCACCCGAGGACAACCCAAACCCCTTTATAGTCAAATTTGCAAAACCTTACAATGTAAAAGTATAGCAGCTGGTTTGTGCACAGCAAGATCCCACAAGCACCAGTATGATAATCAGACCCTCTGTGGAGGGATAAATATTCTCCCTAGGACTCTGAAGAGAGCTCCTCTTCAAGATAAAAGTGTTTAAATTTTTTTTGCAGTGTCTCCTGCCAACACAAGATGGCTTCTGATACCCATCCTCGTATGCACACTTGGCCACAAGGCGGCGGGGGGGGGGGGAGGTGCTAGTGAGAAGGGAGGCTTCCAACGCGCCTGGTGAAATAAGGGCCATCATTCCATTAGCCTTCCTGATTACCTGCTGTACCTGTGTGCCAACTTCCTGTGTTTCGTACACAAGTAACCCTGAGTCCCTTTGTGTTGCTATTCGCCCACAGCAAGAGTGACTCCCAGCTCACTGTATCAGGTATCCTAGGTTATCTAAAGAGGGGGAGACAGTTTTTAAACACTATTGGCTGTGGGGCAACATTAACCTGTTCCCCTGACTGCGAATGGTCCATAGTAATTCTCTTGCTGTGGACTGCTGGTTGTATTTGACCGGTTCCAACTATTTGACTAACTTTCCCTTTCTCTTTTTCTCTCTCTCTCTCTCTCTCTCTCTCTCTCTCTCTCTCTCTCTCTCTGACAGAGCGGTGGGAACCTTCGCCCGTGCTTTGGACTGCAGCAGCTCAATCAGGCAGCCGAGTTTACATATGAGTGCAGCTGCAGCATCCAGGGACATCACGCTGGTAATAACCTTGACGCGTCTGCAGGAATCTCAGGATAATGACTATCGGGATGCTTGATGTGCATTTTTTGGGATGGCCTTGGGCTGTCCAATTGTCCACCACCACCTGGCTGCTAAGTCCTGGGCTACCCAAGTTCTGTAAATGGCCAACACCAAATGTCCAGCAGGCTGGAGTCCAGGCACATGCAGTATTGCCAGTTACTCAATCCAGTAGCACCCTCCAGTGTATGATCAATTCAAGCCACAGTGCAGTAATTAAACAGCAGTGCCTTGTTCTCTCACTTGCTACAGTTCTTGGATCACGCTTTGTTCCTATAAGAATTTCACAATGAAGCAATCCAAAAACCGATGACCAGTAAACAGTAAGCATCTGGGCAGCACAGTAGTTAGCATTGCTAACAGCGCCTGGGTTCGACCCCTGGCTCAGGTCATTGTCTGTGTGGAGTCTGTATTCTCCATGAGTCTATGTGGGTTTCCTCCAGGTGCTGCGGTTTCCTCCCACACTCTGAAAGACATGCTGGTTAGGGTGGATTGGCCATGCTAAATTCTCCATCAATGTAATCAAACAGGTGCCAGAGTATGGGCGACTAGGGGAATTTCACAGTAACTTCATTGCGGTGTTAATGTAAGACTTGTTTGTGACTAATAAAAAAAACTTGATCTGCTTGTATTCGGAACCTGAGACCAGTGGTGGAATTTTCCCATCCTGCCTGCCATGGGAATGGTAGTGGGCAGGTGGGGGGACTGACCATGCAAAGGTCCGTTGACCCCAGGCAGCCTTGGGGCAAGCACAACTGGAAAGCCCTCAGTGTCCGATAGCACCTCGTTCAGTTTGATGGGAACGACCTGCTGTGGACTTGTGCGTGCCACTCCTCCACCGTGTGATGTTTTGACTCTGCTTGTATTTCAGTTCCACGCCATGGACACGCTACAGCGTAACTGTTACGACCTCGCCAAAGCCATGTCGACTCTGGTTCCACAGGGGGGGCCTGTCCTGTGTCGGGATGAGATGGAGGAGTGGTCATCGTCGGAAGCCATCCTTTTTGAAGAGGCACTAGAAAAATACGGCAAGGATTTCACAGACATCAGGCAGGACTTTGTGAGTGCCCTCTCCGACCTCGTGGGATTGTGTAGAGTGGGAATGGGGTTGGGGGGGGGAGGGTGGAAGCGGGGAGGTGGTGAACGCACATGGAAACATAGCAGCTGTGGAGCCAACACCTGGGAGGGAGGAAATTAAAAATCTAAAGAAAAAAATGCTGGAAAATCTCAGATGGCAGCATCTGTAAGGAGAGAAAAGAGCTGATGTTTTGTGTTCAGATGACCCTTTAGAGTGGGAATGGGGGGGAGATGCACGCAAACTCAGAATTGGAGTGGAGCAGAGATTTCAGGGTGTTGGGGAGGGTTGTAGACGGAGAGATTTGAGAGAGAGATGAGGGGTTTAAAATTGAGCAATGAGTGAACTAGACTAGGAGTTTGGGTGGTCTCAGGTTTGGGGAGGGTGGCAGGTGGGAAAACCTGGTTGAAGTAAAACTGACTGCTCCACACAGAGTAATTCAGCTGAATGTTGGGAATTCCTGTCTGATTAGCTGAGAAAGGGGGAAAGTCATCCACTTGTCATCCCTTCTCTCAGTGATAACATTGTTTGCTGCTATTTAGTCACTGCGTTTCAGACTAAGTGTATCTGAGATGTTCTGAGAGGTGAAGTAAGGGGCTGCTTGGCACCTCTTTCCCTCTCAAACGCCATCATGCTCGCTGCCTCCATGCTTGCTCGCTCTCTCGTTCTTTCTCTCCCTTGTCTCCACCCCCCCCCCCCCCCCACCCCCACCGGTCACTCGCGTTCTCCCCCCCCTCTTTCTTGCACTTGCGTTCTCCCTGTTCTCTCACATGTCCTATCTTGCTCTCGTACTCGCATTCATGCTCTCCTGACACGACTCCCAATCTTATTTTGTCTTGCTCTCATTGCCTGTCTCCTTGTTTCAGCTACCCTGGAAGTCACTGGCCAGTATAGTCCAGTTTTATTACATGTGGAAGACCACAGATCGATACATCCAGCAGGTGAGATGGAGTTTTCTATCCAGTAACAGTGTACTGCTAACATAGGCCCAGTGAATGGGTTACTACGCTTGCACTGAACGTAACAAACTGCTCTCGTCTGATTCTGCCTTCTATCGTTTAGAACGTAAAACAAGGAGCTGGTGGCTGCTCTGCAATTCAACAAGATCATCTTCTACCTCAGCACCAACTCCTCCCTATGAACTTTAATACCCTTACAACCCAAAGGTCTACTATCTTTTACCTTGAATATACTCAGCAACTGAGTAACTGCTGCTCTCTGGATTATAAAGTTCCCAAAGGTTCAAGCGTGTTTGAGGAAAGACATTTATTCTCATCTCAGCCCTGAATCATAGAATCCCTACAGTGCAGAAGGAGGCCATTCAGCCCATTGAATCTGCACTGACACTCTCACAGAGGCCGCCTATGCTGCCCTATCCCTGTAATCCTGCACATTTCACCATGGCCAGTCCACTCAACCCACACATTTTTGGACACTAAGGGGCAATTTAGCATGGCCAATCCACCTAATCGCCACATCTTTGGATTGTGGGAGGAAACTGGAGCACTCAGAGGAAACCCACACAGACACGGGGAGAACGTACAAACTCTCATTGACTTCCTTTCCTTTTGTTTCAGAAAAGGTTGAAAGTAGCTGAAGCTGACAGCAAGTTGAAGCAGGTCTACATTCCTACTTAGTAAGTGGCATTCTGCTGTCTTCATCTCTACACTGAGACTGTTTGAGCTGGCAATGAATTTAAATAAAGACCATCCCATAGCATCCTTTACAGTCTCTGGAGAAATTCTGAAGGAGGGTCACTGTTGTAACACAGGAACATTTATTAATGTCACAAGTAGGCTTACATTAACACTGCAATGGAGTTACTATTGTCTTTAAGACAGAGATAGGTTCTTGATTAATAAGGGGATCAGGGGTTATGGGGATGAAAGAAATATCAGCCATGATTGAATGGCAGAGCAGACTTGATGGGCTGAGTGGCCTAATTCTGCGCCTATGTCTTACGGTCTTAAAATCACACTCTGGCGCCTGTTCGGGTACACTGAGGGAAAATTTAGCACGGCCAATGCACCCAACCAGCGCACCTTTCGGACTGTGGGAGGAAACCTGCGCACCTGGAGAAAACAGACACGGGGAGAATGTGCAAATTCCACACACACAGTAACCTGAGCAGGGAATCGAACCCGAGTCCATGGCGCTGTGAGGCAGTAGTGTTAACCATTGTGCCATCCTCCAGGCTGTTTGTGCTCAGTAAGCTCCCACACCCTGCAGTGTGATCACAATCCAATCATCAGTCTTAATAACATTGACTGAGGGCTGAATGTTGTCTGTAGAGCAGTAGAGAGAACTCCATCCTACTTTTTTATTCCCAATATAGTGGTTGGTGCACTTTTTACACCAACTTGAGAGGACAGAGCAGGTCGTGATTTAACATCTGATGGGAGAGAAAACCCATCAGGCAGAGCGGCACTCCCTCAGCGTCGACCCGTCAGGCAGAGCGGCACTCCCTCGGCGTCGCCCCATCAGGCTGAGCAGCACTCCCTTGGTGTTGCCCCGTCAGGTAGAGCGGCACTTCCTTGTCTTCCAGCCCTGAGCGTGTTCTCATACCACTGTCCCACAGCTAATATATTAATAAAGTAGTCCAGGAACAGTTGGTGCTTTCAGGAAGAGAGAAAAGTATGGACTGCTGAGCAGGGATGTCCAGTTGTAAAAGTTCTGATCCAGTTGTTCTTGCATTGAAATGTGTGATTAGTGACTGTGATCTCAAATCATAATTGATACAAGCACAATGGGAGTGCATTGAACCATCCACGCAATGTCCATGTTCCTGTCGTCAGCCGGTGTTGTTTTCGCCGAGTTACTATTTGTCCTAACAATAGCCATTGTACAGCACAGCTTGGCTGGATTGGTCTGTACTGCTACTTGTGCTGTACATGGGCCTCCTCCTACCCCATGAGCATATTCTATTCCTTTCTCACTGACCGTGAGACCACCTCAGATAGAGAACGCACAACCTGGACATGTACTAACTGCTCCCTAACGAATGATTTGCACAGATGGACCTCAACATCTCGTCCTCCCACTGTAAAGGTTTGTCCAGCTAAATCACTACACATCTCTCTCCCCCTCTGCTCTGCCCCTTTCCATTTAGTACCTATTTGTGCATATCCTTATTCTTCCTCCCAAAATGTATCACCCCCGCTTATTCAGTGTTAAATTTGTCCAGCTATCTACTCATCACTGTCTGTCCTCTTAAACTCCTATTTATGTGCTATCTGCAGGTTTTACACGTCCCCATCCTTTGGAGCAGATGATTTCTATAACTATCAGGGACAGCAATGAGTCCCTCACTGTCTGTTTCTCCAATCTGGAAAACAACCATTCAGGCAGCTTGCTGTACTGGCTAGCCACCCTTTCTCCTTTCGTAAATTTCAACTTGGGATCCTAACTGGCACCCATTCATCTCATCACCCACCGTCCCCATGCTCCAAGTCACATCAGATTCAAATCCCTTCCTGTGTTTGTGCCCTCCATGGCCTCACTTTTCCTCATCTCTGTGACCTCCTGCTCTACAACTCTTGAGATCATAGAACCCCTACGGTGCAGAAGGAGGCCATTTGGCCCATCAAGTCTGCACCAACCATAGTCCCACCCAGGCCCTATCCCCCCAACCTACATATTTACCCCTCTAATCCTTCCGACCTACACATCCCAGGACTCTAAGGGGAAATTTAGCATGACCAATCAACCTAACCGACATATCTTTTGACTGTGGGAGGAAACCCACACAGACAGGGGGAGAATGTGCAGACTCCACACAGTGCCCCAAGCTGGGAATTGAAACCGGGTCCCTGGAGCTGTGAGGCAGCAGTGCCAACCATCGCTCCACCCTTCTCTCTGCTCTCTACATTCATCAACCTCTAGTCTCTCGCATGCCCCTGATTCCTATCATTGATCCACCATTGGCATCTGTGTCTTACGCTGCCAGGACCCTAAACTTTTCAGTCATCCCCAGAAACTTCTCCATATCCCTCTCCTCTGAGGCAGTCCTCATAATCTATCTCTTGACAAAACGTTTGGTTGCTTGTCCTGGTATCTTATGTGCTCTGTCTGATTTGATTTATTGTTGTATATATTGGGATACAGTGAAAAATATGTGTGCTATACAGACAAAGCATACCGTTCAGAGTACATAGGAGAGGGTGCGGAATATAGTGTTACAGCTACAGGTAGGACGGTTTTTATTCATTTGGAGGGACATGGGTGTCGCCGGTTGGCCAGCTTTTATTGTCCATCCCTAGTCGCTCTTGTTCAAAAGCAGTTGAGAGTCAACCACGTTGCTGTGGCTCTGGAATTGCATGTAAGCCAGATTAGATAAGCACAGCAGATTTCCTTCCCTAAAGGACATTAGTGAACCAGATGGGTTTTTCTGACAATCGACAATGGGTCATCAGTAGATTCTTAATCCTAGATTTTTTTTTATTGAATTCAGATTCCACCATCTGCTGTGGCCGGATTCGAACCTGGATCCCCCAGAACATTCTGGATTAATAGTCTCGCAATAATACCACTAGGTCATCACCTCCCAGAATTACCCAGCCATGGTGGGAAGGTCTTATGAGGAAAGGCTGAGGGACTTGAGGTTATTTTCATTGGAGAGAAGAATGTTACAAGGTGACCTGATTGAGGCATACAAGATGATCAAAGGATTGGATAGGGTGGACAGTGAGATCCTTTTACCTCGGATGGTGATGGCTAACACAAGGGGACATAGCTTTAAATTAAAGGTGATAATTATAGGACGGATGTCAGAGGTAGGTTCTTTACTCAGAGGGTAGTGAGGTCGTGGAATGCCCTGCCTGCAGCAATTGTGGACTCGCCAACTTTAAGGGCATTCAAATGGTCAGTGGATTGGCATATGGATAACATTGGAATAGTTTAGGTTAGAGGGTCATTAGATTGGTTCCACTGATCAGCACAACATCGAGGGCCGAAGGGCCTGTACTGTGCTGTTATGTTCTATGAAGCACCTTGGAATGTTGTGCTGCTTTTGACTCAAGTTGTTGACCTATCTGTTTTTAACTTACCATGCCTTTCTAAGTGAATATAAATTTAATTTCTTGGGTCTCTTTCACCCCTGACCCTCTCCTCCTCATGGATGCTGCCTTTCCTCCAGTAACCTGTGTATTTTCTTGTCTTGCAGCACAAAACCCAACCCCAATCAGATAGTATGCGTTGGGTCAAAAGGGGGAATGATGAATGGAGCTACAGGATACCAGAAATCTGCAGCTGGCCTAACCTGCGAAAGCTGTCACAGTAAGTGGAGGCAAACCCCAGTCTCTTTCATCCTGTCTGTATTTTGCGTATAATCGGGTGTTTAGACAGGATCGTAACCATCAGTAAGGTCAGGATTCCAGAGCAGAATTTCAGTGTTCTTCATTCAGGCGTTGCAGGGACAGCAAGCTGGAGGTACGCATTCACGTACACGAGTCTTTGATGGTAACAGGACGTGTCGAAGAAGCTGTTTCATGTTCCCAGTTCCCCAAATGAGGAAGGATGCTAAGGCCTTGAAAGGGGCGCAGAGGAAGTTTACTGGAGTGCTACGGGGGATGGGGGGGCAGTTTCCTTTGATGTGGAGAAACTGGGATTGTTCTCCTTGGAACAGAGATGGTTAATTGGCTAAGGAATTACGGGGAAGATGAGAATTGTTTTTAGACAGCGAGTTGTTGTGACCTGGAAGGCTGTGCCTATGGAAGCAGGTTCAACAGGAGCTTTCAGAAGGGATATTGAATAATGACTTAACGGGGAAAGATGTGCAGGCCCATGGGGGACAGAGCAGGGAGACAAGGGACTAATTGGATAAATTTTTCATAGAGTCAACACAGGCTTAACACAATTAATCTGAGCTGCGTGACTGGCTTGCTTGCTCAATTTAATTTATTGTATCTACCTATATATAGGCCAGCCCTGCACTGAACTTGTATATAGACCACACCCTACATAAGGTTCTCTTGGCCATTATCAACATGTAACCTATATTCAAGCAAATATAGTGAACACAATTCCGCAGTATCTGGAACAGCTATTTATTTATTTATCAGACTGCGAGCAGCTTGTTCCATAAGGGTAGTGAGGATTCTTTGGAATTATGCCTTATCATTTCACTTAGTGTTGAGTGCAGCAGCCAAAGGATGTTGGGCCCTTGCTTTCTACCCATCCCAGCCTCCGTTCCCTGGGTTAGGTGAGGGGGCAGGAAATGAGCCAGACGTCCCCTCTCCCGGTTTGCTGTTTAATCATTGTGAAGTCTGGATGCTGGGTGAATGTGAAGTGGCAGGGAGGAGGATTCGGGTGCAGCTGTGATGCTCCCTGTGGTCAAATAGCTTCCAGACACTAACTAGCTAGAATTCCCTAGCAAGATGGCTGCGATCTGAAACTGTGGTGAGTTCAGGGGAGGTGAAAATATGTCTCATTAATGCACAAAGCCATTTGTTTCTTGATGCCAAGTTACTAACCCCTAACGAATTGCCCTGTTCCTCCAGCGACGCAGTCTCCACAGTGGTATGCCTGGGGACCGCCCAACATGCAATGTCGGCTCTGTGCATCTTGTTGGATTTACTGGAAGAAATATGGTGGCCTAAAGACACCAACTGCACTTGATGGGGAAAAGGCACGACCTCCTTCAGTAAGATTGCAGCAAAACCCTATCGCTTTGCTTCCGAATAAAATTCAGCCATTTCTTTTGCATTGTACCAAATAAGCGGTCATGCAGCTGAATAATATAACTACCAGCTGATTTTTTTCCATGGCATTGTTTGTCAGTAAAACTTGCTCCCTCCCAGTAAATGTTTCCGCTTCTCTTTCATTTTTGTCCCCCTTTCTCTCGTTTTCTCTCTCTCTCTCTCTCTCTCATTCTCTCTCAGAAGGAGTTGGTTTGCAGATGCAGCAGGTAATTAAGAAGGCAAATGGAATTTTGTCCTTCATTGCTAGAGGGATGGAGTTTAAAAACAGTGAGGTTGTGTTGCAGCTGTATAAGGTGCTGGTGAGGCCACACCTGGAGTTACTATGTACAGTTTTTGGTCTCCTTACTTGAGAAAGGATACAGTGGCACTGGAGGGGGTTCAGAGGAGATTCGCTAGGTTGATTCCGGAGTTGAGAGGGTTGGCTTATGAGGAGAGACTGAGTAGACTGGGGCTATACTCATTGGAATTCAAAAGAATGGGGGAGATCTTATAGAAACAGACGATAAAGAGAATAGATAAGATAGAAGCAGGGAAGTTGTTTCCACTGGCAGGTGAAACTAGAACTAGGGGACATAGCCTCAAAGTAAGGGGAAGCAGATTTAGGACTGAGTTGAGAACGAACTTCTTCACACAACGGGTTGTGAATCTGTGGAATTCCCTGCCCAGTGAAGCAGTTGAGGCTACCTCATTGAGTGTTTTTAAGGCAAGGATAGAGATATTTTTGAACAGTAAAGGAATTAAGGGCTGTGGTGAGCGGCTGGGTAAGTGGAGCTGAGTCCACAAAAAGATCAGTCATGATCTTATTGAATGGCGGAGCAAGCTTGAGGGGCCAGTTGGCCTGCTCCTGCTCCCAGTTCTTATGTTCTCTCTCGTTCTCTCTCTCTTGCAGTGTCTGCCCTTCACTCTGACTGACTGTTTCTCCTCTATCTTCCTTGTGCTCCGTTTCTGTGTCCCTTTCACACCCCTAGCTCTGTCTGTGAATCTGTCTCTCTTGTTTTATGCTGTGCCATCTCCCTTCTGGAAAGCAAGAGTGAAAAGTAAAGGAAAGGCTGGAAAAGCAGATCAGTTTGCACCTAAGAAAAAGGATTGAAGCTTCCCTCCTCCCTAAACCATTGAACACCTTTACAGCATCCTGTCACACGCTTCTGATGTTTCATTTCGAATTTCCTGTGCTTGCAACTTCTCTTTCCATCTTCCATTGTCTTAAAGCTTATTACCCAAATCACAGCTTTTCAAATTCCTCGTGCTTTTTGTCTCACTTTTTAGGAGCCCAGGGCAAAGGGGCCATTTGGTCGCCAGGATCCTCAGGGTTTACTGTCTTACAACAGCTCCAAACTCCTGGCCAAGAACCGGCAGACGTTCCTCCTCCAGACGACCAAGCTTACGCGGATTGCCCGGCGGCTCTGTGACGACATCCTGCGGCCAAGGAGGGCGGCGCGGCGCCCCTACATCCCTGTAAACATCGGCGCCATCAAGACCGAGTGTGAGTAGGCCTCGCTGCTCGAGGGGTGAGCACACCTCACCCACTTTAAACAAGTTGTGCGCCTATGTTCACAGAACCTTGCATGCCAGTGGTGACTGAAAGAGGCTGGAGCTATTTTCTGTGGGAAGGTATGAAGGGGAATCGACCACCATCTTGACAAGAGATCTGGATAGGGTAGAAGCAGAGTGGGTGTTTCCACTTGTGGGGAAGACCAGAGCAAGATGAGGGATAAGCACTCATAATTCCAATGTAGAATCATAGAATCCTACAATGCAGGAGGAGGCCATTCAACCCATCGAGGCTGCACCAACCACAAGTCCACCCCGGCCCTATCCCGTAACTCCACCCCCAAATTTTTACCCCAGCTAGTCCCCCGACACAAAGGGGTAGATTAGCACGGCCAATCCACCTAACCCACACATCTTTGGACTGTGGGAGGAAATCCTAGCTAGTCCCCCTGTCACCAAGGGGGAATTTAGCATGGCCAATCCACCTAACCCACACCTCTGTCATACTGTGGGAGGAAACCAGAGCACCCAGAGGAAACCCACGGAGACATGGGGAAAACATGCAAACTCCACACAGACAGTGACCCAAGCTGGGAATTGAACCCAGGTCCCTGGCACTATGAGGCAGTGGTGTTAATCACTGTGCCACCCAGACCTCAGGAAAAAACTTATTTTATCTAGAGGTAAAGGTGGGTGGCATGGTGGTGAGCACTGTTGCCTCACAGTTCCAGGGACCTGGGTTCGATTCCTGGCTTGGGTCATTGTCTGTGAGGAGTCTGCATGTTCTCCCTGTGTCTGTGTGGGTTTTCTTTGGGTGCTCCAGTTTCCTCCCACAGTCCAAAGGTGTGCAGGTTAGGTTGATTGGCCACACTAAATTGTCCCTTAGTGTCAGAGGGATATGTGGGTTGAGGTATTAGTGGGTTAAATATGTGGAGGTTATGGGGATAGGGCCTGTGGTGGTATTGTGGTTGGTACAGACCCAATGGGCCAAGTGGCCACCTCCTGCACTGCAGGGTTTCTGTATAGAGAGTGAGCATCTTTCCGCAAGAGCATTCTGCTGTCATGTCAATGCCTGCATGTCAGTGCCCTCCTGAATGTAATTTGTAATGTAAGCTGCACAAAGTGAGATGAAGTCCTGTATAAATGGAAATTATTTTCTATTCAAGCAGCAGTTGTTTCAGGTCGGGTATTTGTGAGAGGTGGTTTTGGGAGGTTAATCCCAGAGGAATAAGAGGATCATTTTGACCATTTTCACCCTTTGCTTAGATGTTGGGATTTGTGCGTGCGACTTAACCATTCGTCTCTTAATCTTGTTAACAAGAGCGCATGCTTAACAGCGATGTTTAAAGGAAATGATATCCCTGTACATTACATGATTTAACTGTTTCCTATACAAGAATGAAAAGTGATAGAACATAGAACATTACAGCGCAGAACAGGCCCTTCGGCCCACGATGTTGCGCCGACCAGTTAAAAAACAATGACCCTCTAACCTAAACCAAACCCTTTCCATCCATAAACCTATCCACAGATCTCTTAAACCCCCCCAAACTAGGCGCATTTACAACTGCAGCAGGCAGGGCATTCCAATCCCTCACCACCCTCTGGGTAAAGAACCTACCCCTGACATCCGTCCTATAACTACCACCCCTTAATAGATAGATTTGAATGAACAAGCTCACACATGAGATGGAGGCATGGCCTCGTGGTATTATCGCTAGACTATTAATCCAGAAACTCAGCTAATATTCTGGTGACCCAGGTTTGAATCCCATCACGGCCCATGGTGGAATTTGAATTCAATAAAAAAAATCTGGGATTAAGAATCTACTGATGACCATGAAACCATTGTCGATTGTCAGAAAAATCCATCTGGTTCACTCATGTCCTTTAGGGAAGGAAATCTGCCATCCTTACCCGGTCTGGCCTACATGTGACTCCAGAGCCACTGCAATGTGGTTGACTCTCAACTATCCTCCAAGGGCAACTAGGGATGGGCAATAAATGCTTGCCCAGCCAGCGATGCCCATGTCCCACAAATGAATAAATAAAACAAGGATGTTCTGTTGTAAAGCGAGTCTCCCTGATGCAGGAACTTTGGCGTGAGAGTTGTGTACTTGAATCACGAGCTTTTATGGGAGAATTAGGATATCGGAGGGCCAAGCTTTGGTTGGGAGTTAGAGATTGGGAACAGGAGGTGGCGAATCTATCCTTAGAGCCTGTTTCGCCATTCAATTCATTCATGTCTGACCTGCAGCGATCTCTAACCGCTTTTGTTCCATGCCCTCTTGATACCTAATGTATTTATTGGCTGTCAAAACTATGCTTTCTTTCCAGTGCCCTCCCCTCCGCCATTGCTGAGATTTGGTCCTCATTCCATTTCCCCATTGCTGAGATTTGACCCTCATTCTGTTTACCCCCTCAGGTGCGGTCAGACTTCCAAAAGCTGCAACAAAACCACTCAGGATCCGGCCTGTGGCACGGCCGACATTAGCGAATATCATGAAGGAGTTGGGGGAATTAGGTAAGTCGCAAGGAAGATGTTGAAGCAAATTCCCTTGGCTCTTAATTGTCACATCCTTTCTCCATTCTGGGACAGACACTTTGTGACCACCTTGTCTCAAAGAACAGTACAGCACTGGAATGGGCTGAAGGGCCTTTCTGCACTGTATGATTCTGTCTCCGAGTTAAAGGGATAAATTTTCTTGTCCTGCCCACCACAGGAATCATAGCGGGCAAGTGGCGGACCATGGAAAGGTCCTATGACCTCAAGCAGGGTTTTCCGGTTTCGGGGAGAGTGCAGTGGGAAAATCCTGCTGGGAAATAGTGGTTGTGGACTCGAGTGCACTCCCTGCTATTAGACAATATTAACCTAGGTTCCAACAGCTGTGCTGCTGCAGCATTGTTTGGAATTGTTACCTGTTTTTTTTTGGTTGCGGGGTTGGGGGAGGAAATGCGGATTTTTGATGATTTTTCAATCTGGAAGTGTCACTTGGCTGAGAAAACTTACCCAAGGAGCGCGTTGTTGTGATCTGGAAAGCCCTGCTAAAAAGAGAATGGAAGCAGATTCACTAACTTTAAAATAACAAATAGGAGAAATACTTGGAAGGGAAACTATTCCAAAGGGATATGGGGAAAGATGGGATTAGATATCAGATAAATCTTGCACGGTCACAATGAACCAAATAAGATCCTGTGCAGTAAGATTCGACCAAGTTGCTTCCTGTATTGTAATGAATGCTTTAGATCCACACGGATCCTCTGTGTCCTGCCCCACATTCCTCCTGAACCAAGTGACCATTAATTTGTGCGCAAGAGCCCTCAGTAATGAATTGAATAGGTGGTTAAACGCTGCATTTTCCCGGACATTCTCTCTTCCTCCACCTTCCGTCGGGAAAAAGATATAAAAGTCTGAGGTCAACTCAAGAACAGCTTCTTCCCTGCCGCTGTCAGACTTTTGAATGGACCTACCTTGCATGAAGTTGATCTTTCTCTACAACCTAGTTATGACTATAACAGTACGTTCTGCACTCTCTCCTTTCTTTCTCTATGAAAGGTATGTTTTGTATAGCGTGGAAGAAACAATACTTTTCAGTGTGTCCCAATACACGTGATAATAATGAAGCAAATGATATAGAATGTGTTCAATTTGCAGCCGCACGTGGCCCGGTGAAACCTCGGATTCTGAAAGGGACTGAAACGAATCGAAGCATTCTAAACTTCAACCGGGGAGTGCTGTCCCTCCTGGGGAAGCGCACCTTCAACAAACAAAACGGGCTGGAGGGTAGGTTGCAGATTTGTGCCGATTTATTTGCAACACGCTTCAAAAGGTCAGGGCCCTTGTCAGAGTCACCGTGAGGTCGACTCCTGCACGGCCTGGTGAAATTGTTGACGCTGTGTGATATTGCTGGAGAGCAACAGTGTGCTAATTTCTCCAATCAAAATGAATTTATACACATTGAGAGGGAGAGAGACTATTTCTGCCTGTTGGATAATCTGGGACCATGGGACAAAGTGTTAGAGCCTAACCTTTCAGGGGTGAAGTTAGGGAACACTTTCACTTGCAAAGGTTGGTGGAAGTTTCACCAACCCAGCCTCAACAGTGAATTTTAAATTGGAATTAGATACGTGTGTGTGTGTTATTTAAAGATGGGGCGGCACGGTGGTTAGCACTGCTGCCTCACAGCGCCAGAGACCCAGGTTTGATGCCCGGTTTGGGTCAATGTCTGTGTGGAGTCTGCACGCTGTCCCTGTGCCTGTGTGGGTTTCCTCCGGGTGCTCCGGTTCCCTCCCACAGTATGAAAGATGTGCGGGTTAGCTGGATTGACCATGCTAAATTCCCCCTTCGGTGTCAGAGGGACTAGCTAGGGTAAATGCATGGGGTTATGGGGATAGGACCTGGGTTGGATCATGGTTGGTGCAGACTCAACGGGCCACATGTCCTCCTGCACTCTAGGGATTCTATTCTAAATTAATTTGTACTTCGTTACTTAACAAACAAAGGATAAAAGTTGTTGTTATAATGCAGAGCTTGTTTTGGTCGCTGCAGTTGCAGAAGGATGTGTTGGCCTTGGAGGGAGTGCAGAGGAGGTTCACTAGGTTGATATTAGAGATGAGGGGGTTGGACTCTGAAAAGAGACTAAATAGACTAGGTCTGTACTCATTGGAGTTTAGAAGGAAGAGGGGGGATCTGATAGAGACGTATAAGATAATGAAGGGGATGGATAGGGTAGAGGTAGAGAGATTCTTCCTGCTTAGAAAGGATAGCAGGCTTAGAGGGCACAGCCTCAAGATAAGGGGGAGGAGGGGGTGCACTTTAGATCAGAGTTGAGGAGGAACTTCTTCACTCAAAGGGTGGTGAATCTCTGGAATTCTCTGCCCATTGAAGTGGTGGAGGCTACCTCGCTAAATATATTTAAGTCACGGGTAGATAGATTTCTGATAGACAGGGGAATTGAGGGTCATGGGGAGAAAGCGGGAAAGTGGAACTGATCCACTTCAGATCAGCTATGATCTTATTGAATGGCGGGGCAGGCTCGAAGGGCTAGATGGCCTACTCCTGCTCCTTTTCTTATGTTCTTAGAGCTTGATCCATAGCGGTATAACATTAGTATACCTCAGGAATGTCTGATTAATCCTTTGTTATAATATTTAACAGCAGTAAGGTAGAATGTTCTGCAGTGCTGGGAGTGGAACACAAGTTATTAGAACCACAGAAGTTAGGGGAGATTGGGTTGAGACCGCCACTCCACTTCTGCAAGGCTGCACCAGGGCTGCAATGTCTGGCATTGCCTTGCGAGGAGAAGGAACTCAGATGAGGCAGTTTGAGTTGAGAGCAGCGGACATAGGCAGAGGGTTGGAAAGCGGCTGCCCTGAACAACAGAAACCTCAACCTGAGCTGCCTGAAGAGATGGGAGAGTGGGGATTGATTACCGATGAAGGGTGAGGCAGCCCTCTGGTTCATGCCCCTTGGATTATGTGGTAGTTCATCATCCCCTCTCCATGTCCTGAGGTGGCATGGTGGCACAGTGGTTAGCACTGCTGCCTCACAGCACCAGGGACCCAGGGCAGCATGGTGGCACAGTGGTTAGCACTGCTGCTTCACAGTGCCAGGGACCTAGGTTCAATTCCCAGCTTGGGTCACTGTCTCTGTGTGGAAGTCTGCATGTTCTCCCCGTGTCTGTGTGGGTTTCCTCCGGGTGCTCTGGTTTCCTCCCACAGTCTGAAAGATGTGTAGGTTAGATACATTGGCTGTGCTAAATTCTCCCTCAGTGTACCCGAACAGGCGCTAGAGTGTGGCAACTAGGGGATTTTCACAGTAACTTCATTACAGTGTTAATGTAAGCCTACTTGTGGCTAATAAACTTTGGGTGAGGCAATGGCAGAGAACATGAGCAGGACGCTCGTGCTAGTCCAATTTCCCCCTAAAATCTTGCAGAGGCCCCATGGTGCCTTGGTTCAGAGCTGCCAGGCGCTGTGGCAAATTCTGATGGAAGTGACAGACTTGTGTAATCTAAACTCCAGTAGCAACACCGAGATGAGCAACTGGGCTACTCCTGGGTGTCTGAGCTCCACACAAACTCCTGTTGACCTGACAAACTTTGGGATCCAATGGAGGCCATGATTGCCGAGATTAGAGTTGATGGTTTATTTATCCTTGGTTTAGATTAGGTTTTGGAAGAAATGGCAGCCACTCAGAATTCTGCTAATGAAGGGGCTTGGTGGCACTGTCTGGTAGCAAGAGATCTTAACATCCCTTTCTCACACTTGTTTAGCGGGCGAGTTTGGGTTTGAGGCAATGAACCGAAGGTCATTTAATCTGATTACCTTTGCAAGTCATTTACTTTTCTGCATTTGTACTAATGTTTCTTTTCCCATTTTTCCCTGTTTTTCAGGAGCCCCGAGTCCCATTCATATAAGACAGATGGTAAGTAGTGTTGGACAGCTGTCAACATGACTGCACAGTGTGTTGTGACATCTCAATAGCCTGAGCTGGAAATCCAGCAGTTATAGTGCTCAATAATCAGAATAGGTGATAAACAATCAATCCAGCTCCTTCACACTGTCACTCTGTAACCTCTCTCCCCACAACGCCACTACTAGCTGTATCTCTACTGTTAATGCAGCTCCCTCACACTGTCATTCAGTAACCCCTATTCCCAGCACCCTCTGTTATTGACTGTATCTCTACTGATGTTAATCCAGCCCCCTCTCAGTCACTTAGTAACCCCTCTCTCCTCAGCACCGTGTTACTGACTGTATCTGTATTGATGTTAATCCGGCTCCCTCACACTGACACTCAGTAACCCCTCTCCCCGTAGCACTGTCACTGACTATCTCTACCAATAATCCAGCTCCCTCACAGTCACTCAGTAGCCCCTCTCCCCCAGCTCCCTGTTATTGACTGTATCTCTACTGATGTAAGTCCAGCTCCCTCACACTGTCACTCAATAACCCCTCTTCCCCAGCTCCCTGTGTTACTGACTGTATCTGTACTGATGTTAATCCAGCTCCCTCACACTGACACTCAGTAACCGCTCTCCCCATAGCACTGTCACTGACTGTATCTCTACTAATAGTCCAGCTACCTCACACTGTCACTCAGTAATCCCTCTCCCCCAGCACCCTGTGTTACTGACTGTATCTCTACTGATGTTAATCCAGCTCCCTCACGTTGTCACTCAGTAACCCTTCCTTCCCCCCCTCAGCGCCCTGTGTTACTGACTGTATCTGTACTAATGTTAATCCAGCTCATTCACACTTTGCAGCTCAGTATTTCCTCTTGGTCGATATATAATGTCGGGGCAGTAGTAGACCATTTGGCCCATCAAGTCTGCTCCGCCATTCAATAAGATCATGACTGAAATGAGAATGCTCAATTCCACTTTCCCGCCTTATCCCCGTAACCCTCACTGATTGAAAAACCTGTCTATCTCAGCCTTGAACATAATCGAGGAACCAGCCTCGATAGCTCTTTGTCGTAAACGTTCCACAGATTCGCTACCCTCCGAGAGAACAAATTCCTTCCTGTCTCTGTCTTAATTGAGACAATCCTTCCTGCTCCTGGACTCTCCACAAGGGGAAGCAATCTCTCAGCATCAGAGAGACAGTGAAATTCAGTGTGAGAAAAATGTGCAGCATCCCAGCAGTTTGTTTTATTTAGAGCAAGATTAACATTAGTGGCAGAATGCTCTGTAATCCCTTTATGTTAAGCTGGTTAAAGGTGGACTATGTGTAAATTGTGTTTCTCATGCATTACACCCTGAGGGAGATTTTTTTCCGGTGTGAGGAGGTGGTTTCACAACTTCAGTCGCTATTTGAACTCACCTTCGTTGTGGCCGCACGGTCAGACTGACCTCACCTCTGGAAGAAAGAAAATCTTTTTCCATGCGGCCTGTATTGAGTTTCAGAATTGATGAGTGGATAGATGTGTGCCCTTGTACGCGTCTATGGAACAGAGCACAGGGCTGGGGGAAGGGTAGGAAAATGAACCTGTTACAGACCGCCCCCTCCAGAACCAAGCTGATGCATTATTGTGCACCTCTCATTACATCGTACTGTCATACTGCTCAACATTGCATAAGAATAGCAAAGAAGCTTTTTAACATTTAATTTCTGCCACAACAGAAGGTTCCCAGCATGAGTTCCTGGTCTCGGGGAAGAATGTAGGAAGCTAAAATTAGTTTCTGAGCCCCTTCCTTGGGGGAATGATGGGATTCCTGTCTTTTTTTTTTCCAATGACGCTCATACATGTTGATTCAGGAAGGTTCAGTGATTCAATCGTGATAGCTCCCAAAACCAAACAACCTGCCTCACTTGTGCTGTACCTGTCCTGGGAGTGTTTGATGGGGACAGTAAAGAGGGAGCTTTATTCTGTATCTAACCTTGTGCTGTCCCTGTCCTGGGAGTGTTTGATCGGGGACAGTGTGGGAATTTTACTCCATATCTAATCCCGTGCTGTACCTGCCCAGGGAATCCAAAAGACGTACTGATTACGTGCGTTGGCCGTGCTAATTTCTCCCTCTGTGTACCTGAACAAGTGCCAGAGTGTGGTGACTAGGGGATTTTCACAGTAATTTCAGTAACTGGGCAGCATGATGGCACAGTGGTTAGCACTGCTGCCTCACACTGCCAACGATGTGGGTACGACTCCTGGCTTGGGTCACTGTCTGTGTGGAGTCTGCACGTTCTCCCCTCATCTGCGTGGGTTTCCTCTGGGTACTCTGGTTTCCTCCCACGCCCAAAGATGTGCAGGTTAGGTGGATTGGCTATGCTAAATCGCCCTTTAGTGTCAGGGGGATTAGTTAGGGTAAATGCATGGAGTTATTGGGATAGGGTCTGAGTGGGATTGTGGTCGGTGCAGACTCGATGGGCCGAATGGCCTCCTGCACTGTAGGATTCTACGATTCATTTCAGTGTTAATGTAAGTCTACTTGTGAGACAATAAATAACTTTAAACTTTGATGGGGACAGTGTAAATGGAGCTCAAGTCTTTTTATCTTGGAACAGAGGTTAAAGGGAGATTTAATAGAGATGTCTGAATTTTGATAGAGTAGACAAGAGGAAGCCAGGATCGGTAAGCAGAGGGCATGGTTAATTGGCAAAAGAACCAGACGGAAAGAAAGGTTTTTGAATGCAGAGAGTTTGTTATCTGGAATGTGTTGCCTGAAAGGATGATTGGAGCAGATTCAGGGGGATCTTTCAAAATGGAATGGGATTAATACTGGGAAAGGACAAAGTGTGCAGGGCTGGAGGGAAAGAGCCAAGGGGATTAATTGTTTTGAGTTCAGTTCTGGGATCCACACCTTGGGAAGGATAATGAGGCAGTTCAGCAGAAATTTACCAAATTGAAAAGCAGACTCAGCAAATATTGGAACTGTATCCCCTGCTATTGAAAAGGTTTGATTGGAGGTTGCGGGATGTTAAGGGGAACTGATTGGGGCAAGAAAAACTGATTGTCAGGGCCCATGACTCAGGAACGTAGACCTGGCTTGGAGATTTCTTTGTTATCCAAGGATATTGGAGAATATGGGATTAAGTGGGTGTATGGCCAGAGAGCCGTGATCTCAGTGAACTGTGGGACAAGGACTCTTCATCACCTGTCCCTAAATTGGATTTCTTAATCGAATATCTCTTTCAAAGACCCAGCATAATGGCTCACATCTATGCTGCATGTACTTACACTTTTAAACATGCTGAATTCCTGCACTCCTACGGGGCGGCACAGTGGTTAGCTGCCTCACAGCTGCAGAGACTCAGGTTCAATTCCTGGTTTGGGTCACTGTCTGTGTGGCGTCTGCATGTTTTTCCCATCTCTGCGCGGGTTTCCTCCGTGCTCCGGTTTCCTCCCACGCTCCAAAGATGTGCAGATTAGGTGCATTGGCCATGCTAAATCGACCCTTAGTGTCCTAGGATGTGTAGATAGGAGAGATTAGCAGGGTAAGTATGTGGGGTTATAGGTAGAGGGCTTGGGTGAGATTGTTGTCAGTGCAGACTCGATGGGCTGAATGGCGGCCTGCTGCACTGTAAAGTTTCTATACTGTGTCCGAGATTTAATATTTAAGGTGGAAAGAGTTTCTTTTCAGTAGCATAATCCTGCTTTCTCCATACAACCTTTGATCCTATTTGCCCCAGGTGCTATATGCAGCCGCCTTTTGAATACATTCTATGTTTTGGCATCAACTACTTCCTGTAATAATGGATTCCACCGGCTCACCACTCTTTGGGTGAAGAAATGTCTCCTCACCTCCATTCTAAACGGTCTACCCTGAATCCACAGATTGTATATGACCTCCAGGCCCCAGGTTAGGGGCTGAATAGGGGGGATATCAAAGTGCCAGCTCCTGATCACTGTTCATTGAGCGGCACTGTAAAATGTGCAGGTATCAATGATGCAGGTATTAAGCTTCAAAGTCCTGCACCATCAGGTGGTGCTCCCCTGCCCCATATATTTGCTCCTCCTCTCCTTTTGACCTCCCTCTCGTCGTGGCATGATTGCACAGTGGTGGCGTGGTGGCACAGTGGTTAGCACTGCTGCCTCTCAGCGCCAGGGACCTGGGATCAATTCAATGCATGTTCACCCCGTATCTGCGTGGATTTCCTCCCACACCCCAAAGATGTACTGGTTAAGTGGATTGGCCATGCTAAATTGCCCCTTAGTGTCAGGGTAAATGCATGGGATTATGGGAATGGGGCCTGGGTGGAATTGAGGTCGGTGCAGACTCGATGGGCTGAATGGCCCCCTCCTGCATTGTAGGAATTCTGATTCTTTGTTCCCACTTTTCCCTCTCCTATGTTGTTCCCTCTTCTCTCTCTCGTGCACTTATTCTCTTTTCCTGTTCCTTCTCCTCCCCTTTCTCCCAAGTCTGTACCTCAATTTTCAGAATTGTCACAAGACAAACAAGGATTCTAGAATTCCTGTAAATATTGTCTCATTTTTACTTCTCCTGAAGGGGCATTGACAACACAACAACCAAAGGAAAGGTGGACTAGAATTCATGGTCAGCAGTGCTATGGTGTTATGGCTTTGATTGGTATCTTATACTGCGTTTCCAGAGGGAGTTTAACAAAAAACAATCAGTATATAATGCAGGCTGCCTTGCCAGTTAGCTGACTCTGCTTATGGGTACCGATTTGGGCTAATACTTTATTTAATGTAGTCTTTATAACTCACCCGCTTAGAATTAGCAAGAAAAGAAAGCTTTAATTTTGGTGAAATGCATTATCACTGTTGCAGACGGCTAGCCCTCATTCAGCCAGTGGCAGACCCTTCTCTGCTGGGGTGAAGACAGAGCGAGGTGGCACTGAGCCAGCGGTTAAACGGCAGAAATTGAACCCTGGAGATGCCCCTGACCCGATTGTCTTCGTGGCAACAGACCATACCAGGTGTGTACCATGAGATTGAGGGGAGGGAGAGGGTGTAGGAGATGAAGGGGACAGTCAGATCTGATGGAACGGAAAGATCTTCGACTTCCTTCCTTGGAGTGTGGCATTGGGTTAATGGAATATTCGGAGGGAGGGGTGGATGGACAGACCTGAGCAGTATTCATTGACCCAGCTCCACACAAGCCATTTTAGAATGGACCCTGAGGTTACAGCCAGTTCGTTTTACCTTGCCTTGATGTGAAGGCTGTTCATTTTGAGTGTAGTTTTAATGTCCTTTTTATTATACAGGCGGCAGTTTAACAATAGAGGCCTAGGCCAAAGCATGCACTCCCCGTGGAACCACACTGAATGGGGAGGAGGCCATACAGCCCCTCAATATCTGCACTGCTATTTTCGGTTAGCTCACAACTAATATCAAACTCCACTTCATTTACCCACCATTCTTCAATAGCTGACAAGACAAGAAGACACACAGATTTCAGTGAATTGGCAATCGAGGGGAGATGTGATCTGACTGTGTTGCCTGAAAGGGCGGTGGAAGCAGATTCCAATAACTTTCCAAAGGAATTTGGAACAATGCTTCAGATGGAAAATAAAATGCAGGGACAGATTTGGGGAGCGGAGCAGGGGTGGGGGGGAATTGAATGGGTGTTTTAGAGAGCAGGGACATACATAATGGACTGAATGGCCTTATTCTGTGCTGTACTCTGTTTGTTGGCCAAGCCCAGAAATACCTCGTTTCCAGCCTGCAATTCACAAGTGCAAAATCTGGCCGTTGTTCTACCAGTATGTATGTTCTACAATAGTGTGGATATTTGGGGATGTTTCTAAAAGTCCCTAGTTTCTACTAGTTGTTTGGTGCACAGATGATTCCTCAGTAAGTGTGTAGCCTGTGGCCCTAAGACTGGGATTGTAACCCAGTTGTGCTGCCGCTGTGATGGATTCTGAGCATCATTCTGTAGTCACAAGTTCTCGCCTAGCCCACGCTGTCTCATCAGTCGTCTGTTCTTCCATGTGTGAGGCTAAAGTGTGAGTGCCATCAACAATTGAATTGTGGAAGGAGCAAGCAAAGAGCTCCTTGCATATCAGATATACCGACTTGCTTCACTGCAACATAAGTAGTCTCATGACACCAGGTTAAAGTCCAACAGGTTTATTTGGTAGCACAAGCTTCTGGAGCACTGCCCCTTCATCGCTCACCTGATGAAAGGACAATGCTCCGAAAGCTTGTGCTTTCGGAGAGGGGGCATCAAGAGGTCAGGATTGGAGGAGCACAGAAATCTGAGGGTTGTGGGGTGGTTGTTGTTGGAGCAGGAGCCAATATACATCAGCGAACACTGGGTGAGCGGGATAGTCAGAGTTAGGTTACAGACAGCAGAGTTGATTTGATTTATTATTGTCACGTGTGAAAAGTATTGTTTCTTGCGCGCTATACAAAGCATATCTTTCATTGTGAAGGAAAGGAGAGAGTGCAGAATGTAGTGTTACAGTCGTAGCTAGGATGTAGAGAAAGATCAACTTAATCAAGATAGATCTAGTCAAAAGCCTGACAGCAGCAGGGAAGAAGCTGTTCTTAAGTCGGTTGGTACATGACTTTTGTATCTTTCTCCTGATGGAAGAAGGTGGAAGAGAGAAGGTCCGGAGTACGCAGTGTCCTCAATTAGGCTGGTTGCTTTGCCGAGGCAGCGGGAAGTCAAGACCGTCAATTGATGGGAGGCTGATTTGCATGATGGATTGGGCTACATTGACGACCTTTTGTAGCTCCTTGCCGTCTTGGGCAGAGCAGGAGCCCATACCAAGCTGTGATACAACCAGAAAGAACGCTTTCTATGGTGCATCTGTAAAAGTTGGTGAGAGTCGTAGCAGACATGCCGAATTTCCTTAATCTCCTCAAGTTTGACATGAGCTGAGGTTTATGGAGAGGGAGGGTGGGAGTGCAGCTAGGAGAGGGAGCCTGGCAATCAGCGCAGACAGGGCTGAGGATTTCAGCAGTAGGGGCGTATGCAAGGAAATTGTGGAGATGGAAACAGGAGGATGGAGAGAGTATGGGGTGTGAAGCTCAGCGCAGGGTCACGTAGGGCACTGTGGTTGTGAATGGGTTCAACTAAGACTGTGACTAGGGAGAGGGCTGGATCTGTGACTGAGGAAGAGAGTCTGGCAGGGTCCAGAGACAATGGCTATAGCATTGCCATTGTTTTAACTGGAAGAAAATTTCCTCCTCCAGCACCAAATACCCTTCTCAGTTCAGCTAAGTTCACTCAGCATCTGTTCAGTCAAGACTCTATCTGTCTTGCCTGGGAACGCTGTCATCGATGTAGCACCTAACCACAAGGCTGAGGTCAGCCAACACAACACAGACCAGTTATCAAAACCCGCCTGGTCACTGTGGAAGAATTGCGCACTGCAGAGCATTTACCAACTCACCCAATGGGTACATGTTATGTCCAATTAAAGGGGAGGCTGGATTACAGGCTCCCTGTTATCGAGGATATTGAAAGGAGAAGAAATGAAACAGAAGGATGCCATTCAGTCCATCACAGACCTAACAGTGCAGGAAGGTGGTCGTTTGGCCCATCGTGCTTTTGACAGCTCTGAGTATTTTTGTTTAGTGCCATTTTCCCACTTTTTCCCCTGAATATTCTTCCTTTTCAAATAACAATCTAATTTCCTTTTTAAAACTTTGATGAAATCAGCATCCACTGCACTCTTAGGCGGTGCGTTCCAGCCCCTCACGTCCACCGCACTCTCAGGCGGTGCGTTCCAGCCCCTCACGTCCACCGCACTCTCAGGCGGTGCGTTCCAGCCCCTCACGTCCACCGCACTCTCAGGCGGTGCGTTCCAGCCCCTCACGTCCACCGCACTCTCAGGCGGTGCGTTCCAGCCCCTCACGTCCACCGCACTCTCAGGCGGTGCGTTCCAGCCCCTCGCGGCCACCGCACTCTCAGGCGGTGCGTTCCAGCCCCTCACGTCCACCGCACTCTCAGGCGGTGCGTTCCAGCCCCTCGCGGCCACCGCACTCTCAGGCGGTGCGTTCCAGCCCCTCACGGCCACCGCACTCTCAGGCGGTGCGTTCCAGCCCCTCACAGCCACCGCACTCTCAGGCGGTGCGTTCCAGCCCCTCACCACTTACTGCTTGAAACAAGTCACCTTAAATCTGTGCCATCTGGTTCTTGATTAGTTCACGAGTGGGAACTGTTTTTCCCATCTATTCTGACTAGACTCATGATTTTATGTTTTTTTATATACAAGTAACAAATCCCTCCAAGGAAAATAGTCCCAACTTTTCCAATCTATCTTCATGAGTGAAGTTTAAAATCTCTCCTGGATCTTTGCAGGAGTGATCCGAAGCAAATCCCACTCTTCCCAACAGATCTTTATTCAGCTTTCATATGTCAGATTGAAATAGGCTCTGACGCTGTAACTACTTCATGTAGTATACGTGAGATCCCCTCTTACAACAGCACTCATTGTCAGGAACTCTCTCCTAACCCCTTCCCCATCAGCCCACCCAACCCCATTTTAATCGGACATATAAGCTTCCCATATTCACGCCATTAAAACCCTTCACTGTTTTAACGCTTCTGACATTTCACTTCATTCATTGGATGTGGGTGTCGCTGGCCAGCGCTTATTGCCCAGTCATAATTGCTCTTCAGGAGGTGGTGGTGAACTGCCTTCTTGAAGGTACACCCAGTGTTTCAGGATTCTGACCCACCGATGATGAGGGAACAGCGAAATATTTCTAGGTAGTTTGGAGGAGAACTTGCAAGTGGTGGTGTTCCCCTGTGCCTGCTGTCCTTGACTTCCTAGGTACAGCGCAGAAAAGTCTGCACCCCCAATAACTACTACTAAAGTCATGCTAATCCCATTTTTCAGCACTTGTCCCATATCCCTGAATGTTGAGATATTTCAAGTGCTTATCCAAATATTTTTTAAATTGTTGTTAAGATTTCCAGCCTCCACTACCTTCCCAGGCAGCATGTTCCAGATTCCCATCACCCTCAAAGTTTTTTTTCTCAAATCCTCTCTGAATCTCCTGCCACGCACCCCAAAACTCTGCCTGCTTGTGACAGACCCCTCAGCCAAGGGGAACTGCTGCTCCCTACTCACTCTGTCCATACCCTCATAATCTTGTACACCTCAATCATGTCCCCCCTCAGCCTTCTCTGCTCTAGAGAAAACAATCCAAGCCTATTCAGTCTCTCCTTACAGCTTAAACACTTCATCCCAGACTGCATCCTGGTGAACCTTTTCTGCACCCCCCTAGTGCAATCACATCCTTCCTATAGTGAGGTGACCAGAACTGCACACAGTGCTTCAGCTGTGGCCTAACCAACACTCTGTACAGCTCCAACATTACCTCCTTGCTCTTGTACTCTACCACAACTGATAAAAGCCAGTGTCCCATATGCTGCCTTAACTATCTAAGTAGAGGTCTCTGGTTAGGAAGGTGCTGCTGAAGGAAACTTGGGAGAGTTGTTGCAGATTCCTTGGGTCCAGTAAAAGCAGTCCCAGCATCTCAAGTTTCTCCTCATAGCTATAGTTTGCCCTCGCTGGCATTATCTTGGTGATATCAGAATTGACTTTCTTGCTAATATGATGTCCAGAACTGTACAACCTCCTTTAGCTGGCACTTCATCTACACTTTTAACAAATTTATTATTTCTTGGCTCCTGCCACCCCAAATTCTGTTAGCCTCACCCACCTGCATTTTAAGAGAGTCACGCATGTGGCTTCCTAGCTCTCTCTTCATCCATAGCTCAGTGTTTCTCCGGAAAGTATTTCCTCACACCTATCCACATTAAATCACAATTGCCCCAAATCACCCATCCTGCCCATTCTGTCTGTGTCTCCTTGAGGGAAAAAAAAACCACACGCGCACTTGCTGTGCTAAATATTCTGAATTGAAGTGTCATTTTATATTCATTCATGGCATTTGGGCATCACTGGCTGGGCCAGCATTACTGCCCATCTCCAATTGCCCTTGAATTGAGTGGCTTAAAAGACCATTTTGGAGGATATATAAGAGGATATTGCTGTGGATCAGTGACATGTAGGCCAGACCAAATAAGGATGGCAGATTTCCTTCCCTGAAGATATTGGAGTGAACCAATATTGGGTTTTTATGACAGTGGTTTCATGGTCATTATTAGACTTTCATTTCCAGATTTGTACATAATTGAAATTTCAGCATCTGCCATGCTGGGATTCTACCCCAGAGCATTAAGCTGGGCCCCTCAGTTACTCATGACAATACCACCACTACATTGCTTCCCTGTGGGGTGAAAAGCCTGACTAGATTGGAGGGAGCAGCATTGATTGGCTAAATGGCCTCTTCCTATTCAATGCATTAAAAGGCTATTCTGCCTGTTCATGGAGATGCTGCTAAATATCTTCATGCCACAGCACGGTGGCACAGTGGTTAGCACCGCTGCCTCTCAATGCCAGGCACCCAGGTTCAATTCCTGGCTTGGGTCATTGTCTGTGCAGACTTTGCACATTCGCCATGTGTCTGTGTGGGTTTCCTCCCACAATCTGAAAGATGTGCTGGTTAGGTGGATTGGCCATGCTAAATTGACCCTTGGCGTCAGGGGGACTACCTGTGTAAGTAAAGTAAGTTTATTTATTAGTCAGAAGTAGTCTTACATCAAAACTGCAATGAAGTTAGTGAAAATCCCCGAGTAGCTGCACTCCGGCACCTGTTCGGGTACACTGAGGGAGAATTTGGCGCGGCCCAATGCACTTAACCAGCGCATCTTTTGGGGTAAATCTAAGGTAAATGGGTGGGGTTTATGGGATTGTGGTCGGTGCAGACTCAATGGGCCAAATGGCCTTCTGCACTGTTGGGATTTTATGATCGTATCCCATGTTTGGCTGTAGCAATAACCATTACTTGCTGGTTTAGGTATTACGTTAGTGATTTCTTCATGGTTCCTGGCCTCAGTTTATCCCACAAGTGCATAATTCACCTCCCAGCCACTGAAGTCCTTCTCTGATCCCAGGGTTGAATAGTAGAAACTTCTGTCATTGTAATGATTATATCCAACTGTTCCCAGATATATCTGCCACTATTTAAACAAGAAATCGACCCAATCAAAAAAAAAGAAATCCCCAAATTCAGTTTGATTCCTGTATTAAATACAACTTGCTTGATTATGGGTGACCTGGATAACCTGCCTTTCTGAAGAAAGAATGCTTTGGATATATGGGAGTGTTTTTTTTTTAAAAAAGAGCAAGATCTGGTGGGCAGCAGGAATTAAAACACTTTTCAAACTGCATTGTCCAAACTCTGTGTCTTCTGAGATCAGGGTACACAGTACAGCTTCAGCAGACACTGCCTGTCTTTCTGCTCACTCCTGCCTCCAGCTGGCTAACTGTGTGCATTACACTCTGTCATTAGCTTATTTCTCTGCAGCAGGTGACATTTCCTTTTCAGGGTGAAAATTAACAGCAACCATTTTGTCTGGGCCTCACCCTGTTGGCAGTTTGCCATTTCTTTTGGCGGTTTGCTCAATCCTGTCTTAATGTGTGTGGAAACAGAGCTTTTCTTCCCCCACTTTTTTCCCAGATGTTTTAGCTGTTGTGTCTCAGTCTGGTTTGAGACATTGGAGAGTATTCTGAGGTGGGTCGGCTGATGTGATTCATTCATTTCCCTGTTAATATCCTGCATCTGCTAGCCCCTTCATAGAAACATAGGTCATTTGGCCCTTCAAGCCTGCTCCTCCATTCATCACGATCATGGCTGATCATCCAACTCAATAACCCAATCCTGCTTTTTCCCCATAACCTTCAACCCTGTTCGCCCCAAGTGCTATATCTAGCCACCTCTTCAATACATTCAATGTTTTGGCATCAACTACTTCTTGTGGTAATGAATTCCACAGGCTCACCACTCTTTGGGTGAAGAAATGTCTCCTTATCTCCATCCTAAATGGTCCACCCTGAATCCTCAGACTGTGACCCCTGGTTTAGGACTCCCCCAGCATTGGGAATATCCTCCCTGCATTGGAATCCTGCATCCTCCTCAAGGTGTCCTGAACTGTTCAAGAACAGTGATGGCCACCCCAGGCCAGTGAGTGGATGCATGTGCGGCACTCTCTCGGTGAACCGCAAGGTTGCATTGGGCTTGTTCACTAAGCATGAGCCCATAAATAAGGTTAAGTACATTTAATATTTCATAATGAGTTATAGAAAATGCTTAATCGTTCAGCTATTAATGGAGCTGTCATCAACTTCAAATGGTAAAAACAAAATCAATATTTGTATATTCTCCCTGTGTATGCGTGGCATTCTACTGGATGCTCTGATTTTCCCCCTTCACTCCACAGGTTGAGTGGTATAGTTGTGCTAAATTGTTCCTTAAAGCCCCAAGATGTGCAGGTTGGGTAGTTTGGCCATGCTAAACTGCTCCTTAGTGTCCAAAGATGCACAGGTTAGGTGGATTGGCCATGATAAATTGGCCTTTAGTGCCCCAAGATGTGCAGATTAGGTGGATTGGTCATGCTAAATTGCCCCTTAGTATCAAAAGATGTGCCATGGCAAATGTGTGGGGTTACAGAGATAGGACCAGGGGAGGGGTCTGGGTAAGATACTCTCAGGAAGTCAGTGCAGACTCAATGGGCCAAATGGCCTCTTCTGCACTGCAGGGATTCTATGATTTGCACTTTGGATGCAAAGGGAGTGCATAACTTTTGTCAATGTGAGCAATCAGCACACACCTCACCTCACTTCACTTGCCCTTGCTTTATGTGCGAATCACTTCATTTCGCTGTAGGCAAAAGAAACTTCACGAACAGATATCTGTAGAATGTGGCAATGCTGCACGTGGGCAATGCTCAACACACACTCTCGTGGGCCACTCTCAGAACCCAGATGGGCCATATGTGACCCCTGAGCCACAGGATGGCCACCACTGGTTTAGAGTGAAGTCATCGACTGGATATGGGAGTAATATAGATGCCTTTTCCATACATGCTTGCCGTAGAGTAGTGGCTGTGTCATGAGACCGATAACTGGATTATATCCAGAGAAAATTAATTCAAATCTCACCGCAGCGCTTCAAGAATTTGAATTCTGGTTTTTAGAATAAAAGGCTGGCGCCAGTAAAAGTGTACGCAAATTTGTTAGACTAAAATTAAATCTGACTGGTTTACCAAAGGAAACCTGTTGTCTTTACCTGGTATTTGTGACTCTGACCCCACAGCCAATGTGATTAGTCTGTAACCAAGCTGAGGCAGGGCATAGTGATGGAGACAGTACAATCTGAACTACCAGTGGAGTTTTGTGTTCTTTTTAGATACCTCTTCCATTTCTCCTACCCGTAACAGCCACTCTGTCCTCTACTGTGCACATGTTGCAGTGTCGTCTTATCATGCTTAATATCATCCTCTGCGGCAAAGCTGCTTATCTTATATGGTTCTAGAGTAACCAGTTACTGTGTGTGTAGGTGACTGTGCCCTGACATTGCAGATAGTTGCTGGTAGACTTGATTTACGATTGCCCTGTTAACTGGAACTTGCACATTCTGCTTGTGTCTGTGTTTCCTCCAGGTACTCCGGTTTCCTCCCACCATCCGAAAGATGTGCGGGTTAGGTGGATTGGCCATGCTCAATTGCCCCTTAGTGTCAGGGGGACTAGCTAGGGTAAATGCATGGGGTTATGGGGATGGGGCCTGGCTGGGATTGTGGTTGGTGCAGGCCCGATGGGCTGAATGGCCACCTCCTGCACTGTAAGGATTCCTGCCCAAGGTTCCACCAACTAAACCTGTCCGGAGGCAAACTGATTACAGTAACCTTCCCAGAAAGAATCTTTATCTATAGAAACGAATGGATCAAATTGCTGTATGCTCAGAGTGCAGCTATGGGGAGGCAATTGCCTAGCGGTATAACCAGACTATTAATCCAGAAACTCAGCTAATGTTCTGGGGACTTGGGTTCGAATCCCGCCACGGCAGATGGTGAATTTTAATTCAATAAAAAATATCTGGAATTAAGAATCTTCTGATGACCGTGAAACCATTGTCGATTGTCGGATAAACCCATCTGGGTCACTAATGTCCTTTAAGGAAGGAAATCTGCCATCCTTCCCCAGTCTGGCCTACATGGGACTCCAGAGCTACAGCAATGTGGTTGACTCTCAACTGCCCTCTTAAGGGTGACTAGGGTTGGGCAATAAATGCTGGCCCAGCCAACGACACACATGTCCCAGAAATGAATTTAAAAAAATTCAAAGATTGGAGACCAGCCTACCAGACACAGAATCTGCCTCTCCAGCTCCTGCTCTGGGGTAACTTTTAAATGGAAAATACATTCTGCCTTGCTTTTTCCACCAGGCAACTTCCTCGGGATAGACAACTTGCTGATTTCCAGAATCTCTGTCTGCAGCCCGTGCCTGATGGAGCGCCACTGGTACGTAAACCCACTGTGCCGAAGTGGGTCTCTTGAAGCTGAAACTGACCCCCTAACTTGTTGCAATCTTCTCTCTTTCTCAGGATGATTCGGAAAGCTTTGAGCCAATCGGAAATGAGGAGAGCTGCACGGCGGCCTTCTGTGCAAGTTAAAGTGAAACTCGTTGGTTCAAGTCGCTCGGCTGCCCTGGGGGAGCCCATCGTCCTGGAGGACTGAGACCCGACTGATCTTCCTGCTACGCAAATACATGCAGTGCGCGCGCACGTGTGTACACGCAGACACATGCTCTCACTCTCAGGCATGCAGACACACTCACTCTCAGGCATGCACATACTCAGATACACAGGCACATCCATGCACTCATACAGGTGTGCATGTGCACTCAGATACTGATGCACGCACACTCATACAGACACATGCACTCAGGTACAGGCGTGCACACAGATATAGACACACACTCAGATACACGTGCGCGCACACTCAGATACGGACACACACACACACAGATACAGGCACACATACACACCCTTCTCAAATCTTCAGGGAATTCATAAGTAAACAGAAAAGATTCTCACCGATATCCCTCTTCCCCTTCCCTTTCTGTTCTGTGACTGGACTGTACCAGTCACGAGCATAGCTGATTAACACACAATGTGTAAAGCAATGTATATAAATCATACTGCCTGATTCCCAGCTGTTTTTTTTAAAAATGTTATTGCCTTTCCCCCCACCCCCTCCAGCAAGGGTATAATTGTAAACCCTGGAGAATTAATTCCTGGATTGATTGTGTTTTGGAAAGGACTTGTAATGACTCCTTTTTTTAACAGAAAATACTGAGTTAACAGGTAGAATTGTCCAGTTTGATATCAGGTTTATTGATACACGGTGATAACATTTTGTGTGTTTTTTTTTAATTTTCTTCCTGCTTTTTAAACTCGTGCTTGCCCAGACTACCCAAGGAAGTCTTTCTTCCGCCTGTTTGGTGACAGGTTGGAAAGTTCCGGGGTGTTTTTTTTTTTCCCGGCTGCGCTGTCTGGAAATTTTGAGATAAAACCAGACACCCAAGATTTTTTTGTAAAAAAAAAAAGAATTAAAGTTGTTTTTTTTCCACTC
Organism: Carcharhinus amblyrhynchos; assembly: GCF_965287045.1. NCBI lineage: Eukaryota > Metazoa > Chordata > Chondrichthyes > Carcharhiniformes > Carcharhinidae > Carcharhinus > Carcharhinus amblyrhynchos. Next base: position 35,808 of record NW_027650071.1, on the reverse strand, counting down.
TACCTGTCGTTTCGTGGTACAGAGGTTTTTGTTGCTGAGGTTTGGGATGAGAACGTGGAATCTTGCAGTGCAGAAGACGACCAGTCGACCTGCTGCCACTGAAGTCAGTTTCTGGGTGAATTTTGGGATGTTAATAAGATAACCCTCAGAGTTCAAGTCCCTGATTCAGCTCCCCCTTCCCTAGGCGGACCAGTGGTTAGTACTGCTACCTCACAGCACCAGGGACCTGGGTTCGATTCCTGGCTTGGGTCACTATGTGGAGTCTGCACATTTTCCCCATGTCTGCATGGCTTTCCTCCAGGTGCTCCAGTTTCCTCCCACAGTCTGAAAGATGCCCAGGTTAGGTGAATTGGCCATGCTAAATTGCTCCTTATTGTCAAAAGATGTGCGAGTTAGATGGATTGGCCATGCTAAATTACTGCTTAGTGTCAGGAGTCTAGAGGAGTAAATCATGGGGTAACACAGATAAGGTCTGGATGGGATTGTGGTTGGGCTTGATGGGCTGAATGGCCTCCTTCTGCACTGTAGGGATTCTATGTGGTTTAAGCAGACCCATACCTTCATTCTATCCATTGGCAAGTGTTGGGAGGAATGAAAGCCTAGGAGAAGATGAGTTGTGCAAATCCAACCACCATTTTGTCCTTTATTTCTCCCATAGGGGGTAGGAGGAGACCATTCACTCAGCTCCTTGAGCCTCTCCAGCCATCCAGTTCGATCATGGCTGGACTATCTTCACTCCATTTAATTGCCTTGGTTTGATAGCTCTTAATATGTTGACCCAACACAATCCATCAGTCTTGGTTTTGGAAGTTTCAATTGACCCTCAGCTTTTTGACGGGGGGGAGGTGTGGAAAGAGAAGATTTCCAGATTTCCACTCCTCTATGCGAAGAAGTGCTTCTTGGTGAAGAAGTGTTTCTTGACAAAAAAACAAAGAACAAAGAAAATTACAGCAGAGAAAAAGCATCTGACTATCCACTCTGTCCATGCCTCCCATAATCTTGTAGACTTCTATCAGGTCGCCCCTCAACCTCCATTGTTCCAGTGTGAACAAACCAAGTTTCTCCAGCCTCTCCTTAGTGCCCTCCGTGCCTGGCAGCATCCTGAGGTACATCTTTTCTGTACCCTCTCCAAAGCCTCCACATCCTTCTGGTAGCGTGGCGACCAGAATTGAACACTATATTCCAAGTGTAGCCTAGCTAAGGTTCTATAAAGCTGCAACTCAATACCATGGCAGATAAAGGCAAGCATACTTTATGCCTTCTTGACTATCTTCTCTACCTGTGTTGCCACTTTCTGTGACCTGTGCACCTGTACACCAAGATCCCCTTGCCTATCAATACTCTTAAGGATTCTGCCATTTACTGTATATTTCCTGTCTGTATTAGACCTTCCAAAATGCATTACGTCACATTTGTCTGGATTAAACTCCATCTGCCATCTCTCTGCCCAAGTCTCCAACTGATCTATATCTTGCTGTGTCCTCTGATGGTCCTCCTCGCTATCTGCAAATCCACCAATCTTTGTGTCGTCTGCAAGCTTACTAATCAATCCAGTTACGTTTTTCTTCAAATCATTTTTATAATTTTTATATTCTCTCCGAGGTTTCTATCAGCACCCCAAAGGATTTCCCCTTAACCTTCACTGCTCTCAGGAGAACAAGCCCATCTGCTCAAGTCTCACCACATTGTCTAGAGTTCCTTATCCTGATACAATTTGAATAAATTTCTTCTGCATCCTCTGCAAGGCCTTGACATCCTTCCTAAAGGCCAGAATTGGAACCTGTTACATGCTGAAGTAGTCAGCAAAGATAAAAGAATGACAAAGTTGCCACCCAGTGGGTTACTTAACCAGTTAGTGGAGCTTTAGTTGATTGGCGTTGCTTGTTTACAGTCAAGGATGGAAGAGGGAAGTTCTCCTAGGAGCCTTGGATAATGTCACCAGGTAATGTAACGCACAATAGATGCGTTGGTTCACAATACATAATGGAACCCCACACTCTAGCTGAGCCCAGATCGTGATCAGTGAAGGTTTAGCATAACTTCCTTTTATCCTCTGCACCTATATATTTTAATTAAACAATCCCCAACCTGTTTGGGGGACGGCGGGGGAGGTTGGTGGTCTTTCCATGCAAGAGATTGTGTGTGTTTTTGCTTGACAGGGCACAGTTCAAGTGGAGGCAGCTGGGAGGGGGTAGTTTTATTGCCAAGTATAGGTGGTGTCATCGAAGAGTATCCTTTCAAGCTCGGCTGTGAAAGTGGGGCAGAAAGGGAGCAGTTTTGCACTGCAGGAACTTGCATTTATATTGTTCCTTCGGTTGGTAGAATGTCCCAAGATGGTTCACAAGAGTGGGGAGTAAATCAGGCCCAATACTGGCACTCTGTTCAAGAAGGGACTGGGACAGGTGGCCTAAAAGCTTGGTCAGGGTGGTAGGTTTTAAGGAGCCAGCAAAATCTGGAAGTCACAGGGATGTTTGAGGTTTTATTCCAATCTGATCGTCTGCATCACCAAACAACTCACAGCCAAATATGAGAATTTATTTTTACCGCTTTACTATTTGCCCAAAGCTGCTGCTTTTGGCTAGGGATCCAGTTAGTTCCGCAGGTTTCTGGACGCATCCAGCAGCTCACTGATTTGTCCTACTTGCAAGCGAAAATGTTAGCTAGAGAGTGGATAGCAATGGTCATCAAAGTTCGCTTTGCCCAAAGTACATCTGACTAGGCCAGTTTCAGGACACTGGCTTGTGGGGCTCCTCCCTGACATCTCTCCCCCTCCCCACCCCCCAACCACCACCATCTCATTCCATGGGCCAGCTGTAACACCCACACACACCATTGCCCTGACTGGTGCAACTTAGATAGAGGCAGCAGAGGTTTGGATGCAATGGGTGGGAGATTAAGAGATATGGGGAGTGAAGGATACCCAGTATTAGGTGGAATATTAACCACTGATCTTTCTGAAACTGCCTGGCGCCCTTTCGTGTGAGAGTACTTGGTCTTGTTTGGACTACCTTTGTTCTTTACCAGAATATTGGTTTCAATGGTCAGACCAGCATTTATTGCCCATTCCTAATTGCCCCTTGAGAAGGTGATCTATCATCTTGAACTTGCTATAGTCTGTGTGATGTAGGTACACCCACATTGCTGTTAGGGAGAGAGTTCTACTCCAGTAATAGCAAAGGAATGGCCAATATATTTCTATGTCAGGATGATGAGTGGCTCATAGAAATCATAGAAACCCTACAGTGCAGAAAGAGGCCATTTAGCCTATCGAGTTGGCACTGACCACAATCCCACCCAGGCTCTATTCCCTTATCCCTACATATTTACCCACTAATTCCTCTAAACTACGCAACTCAGGACACTAAGGAACAATTTTAGCATAGCCAAGCAACCTGACCCACGCATCTTTGGATTGTGGGAGGAAACCCACACAGACACAGGGAGAATGTGCTGACTCCACACAGACAGTGACCCAAGCCAGGAATCGAACCCAGTTCCCTAGAGCTGTGAAGCAGCAGTGCTAACCACTGTGCTAGCATGCCACCGGGCTCGGAGGGGAAACTTGCAGGTGGTGGTGTTCCCCATGTGTCTGCTGCCCCTTGTCCTTCTGGTTGATAGTGGCGGTGGGTTTGGAAGGTGCTGTCTTTCACGCAAGTGGCAAATCTCATTGCGGAACAGTGTTCCTCACAGGTAGTGTTATTTGGTCAGTCTTTCCAAACAATCTTCATTAATTAGTTTCATGTGATAGAGAGAAAGCAACACGGCTGTTAGAGACTGATACACTCCAATAAATTCTCACCCAGGCATACCCTCCCACGGTGCGTCGCTCCCTCAGCACCGACCCTCCCACGGTGCGTCGCTCCCTCAGCACCGACCCTCCCACGGTGCGTCGCTCCCTCAGCACCGACCCTCCCACGGTGCGTCGCTCCCTCAGCACCGACCCTCCCACGGTGCGTCGCTCCCTCAGCACCGACCCTCCCACGGTGCGTCGCTCCCTCAGCACCGACCCTCCCACGGTGCGTCGCTCCCTCAGCACCGACCCTCCCACGGTGCGTCGCTCCCTCAGCACCGACCCTCCCACGGTGCGTCGCTCCCTCAGCACCGACCCTCCCACGGTGCGTCGCTCCCTCAGCACCGACCCTCCCACGGTGCGTCGCTCCCTCAGCACCGACCCTCCCACGGTGCGTCGCTCCCTCAGCACCGACCCTCCCACGGTGCGTCGCTCCCTCAGCACCGACCCTCCCACGGTGCGTCGCTCCCTCAGCACCGACCCTCCCACGGTGCGTCGCTCCCTCAGCACCGACCCTCCCACGGTGCGTCGCTCCCTCAGCACCGACCCTCCCACGGTGCGTCGCTCCCTCAGCACCGACCCTCCCACGGTGCGTCGCTCCCTCAGCACCGACCCTCCCACGGTGCGTCGCTCCCTCAGCACCGACCCTCCCACGGTGCGTCGCTCCCTCAGCACCGACCCTCCCACGGTGCGTCGCTCCCTCAGCACCGACCCTCCCACGGTGCGTCGCTCCCTCAGCACCGACCCTCCCACGGTGCGTCGCTCCCTCAGCACCGACCCTCCCACGGTGCGTCGCTCCCTCAGCACCGACCCTCCCACGGTGCGTCGCTCCCTCAGCACCGACCCTCCCACGGTGCGTCGCTCCCTCCGCACCGACCCTCTGACATTGCAGCGCTCCCATTAGTAGCAGTTAGTGTCAGCATCGATTATGTGCTCCTGACCCTGAAGGGTGACTTGAACCCATGGGCAGAATTTGCCTGTCCTGTCTGCCACAAGGTTCCTAGTGAGTGGGGGGCAGACCGTGCAAAGGCCCATTGACCTCGGGCATTTTCCAGCCTTGGGGCAAGCGTGGCTGGAGAATCCCAGCCAGAGTCTTTTCCAAGTGACATTCACAAAGTCACGGCACCCGGGGAGAAGGGAGGATCGGAGGACGGATTGTGGAGGTAATGTCAACCTGGGGAGCCATTACTGGTGATGCATGGACTGCGCTGGGATAGCGGATAACTGGAGACTTATTGGACAGCGGCACACTATCCTGGGCGCTACCCTGAGACAGGGCTAATACCCCAGGCTCAGAGCTACAGGCTGATGAGTTATAAATGCTGTATGTGCTTCTCTTCACTAAATACAAGATTGTCTGTATTCATGCACAATTCCGTAGTGCCCCGGGCCAATCCTGTGTGACGGTTAAATATTTAATGTTTCTATAATTTACTCTGTTTGTCCCATGTTTGAATATTTCATCATTAATTTGCCTGAGGTCACAGCCCGGAAATCCCCTGGTAACAAAGAGGTTTCAGATCCGACATTTTGTCTTGTCAACCATCTTGTGAAACATCTTTAAGAATAACCTATCTGTGGCTCCTTATTTCTTCAACTCTCCTTTTTTATTTGGGTGGCACCGTGGCACAGTGGTTGGTGCCAGTGTCTCACAGTGCCAGGGACCCAGGGCAGCATGGTGGCACAGTGGTTAGCACTGCTGTCTCACAGCACCAGGACCCCGGGGCAGCATGGTGGTACAATGGGTAGCACCGCTGTCTCATAGTGCCAGGGGCCTGGGACAGCATGGTGGCACAGTGGTTAGCACTGCAGCCTCACAGTGCCAGGGACCTAGGGCGGCATGGTGGCACAGTGGTTAGCACTGCTGCCTCACAGCACCAGGGACCCGGGGCAGCACAGCGACACAGCGATTAACACTGCTGCCTCTCAGCGCCAGGGAGCCGGGTTCAATTCCAACCTCAGGTCACTGCCTGTGCAGAGTCTGCACATTATCCCCGTGTCTGCATGTGTTCCCTCCAAGTGCTCCGGTTTCCTACCACACAGATGTGCAGGTTAGGTGGATTGGCCGTGCTAAGTTGCCCCTTAGTATCAGGGGATTAGCGGGGTAAATATATGGAGTTACAGGAATAGGGCCTGGGTGGGATTGTGATCGGCGCAGGCTTGATGGGCCGAATGGCCTCCTTCTGCACTGTAGGGATGCTATGATTTAAGAAAACTTCTCTCTAGTGATTTACTTGACCTGTTTCTCTCGGATATAGTTGTATAGAACTTTGGTGAGGCCACAGCTGGAGCACTGTGTGCAGTTCTGGTCTCCACATTACAGGAAGGGTGTGACCTACTGGAGGGGGTGCAGAGGAGATTCACCAGGACGCTGCCTGGGATGGAGCGTTTAAGTTATGAAGAGAGGTTGGATAGGCTTGGGTTGTTTTCTCTGGAGCAGGGAAGACTGAGCTAAGCCTGGCCATCCCTGAGCGTGCCCCTCTGCCCCCAAACATGGCCCCCCTCCCCTGAGCATGCTTCCCTGAACATGGCCCTGCCGAACATGTCCCCTCCCGCCGAACATGGGCCCCACTCAGTTACTGAGGAGTATAACACAGTGACTAATAAATAAAGCAATGGCCTCCTTTTGCACTGTCGGGATTCTGTGATTCTAAACGTAATTACTTAACTGTTATATCTGTCCAATTCAACCAGCTTCTTAATCAGTTTTACCCAGGTGCCTTTATCTATGAGAAGAACAGAGTACGGACACGGATGTAACAGCAAACTTTGTTAAGTACAGTTAACCCATAAGTTACCCACTGTGTATACAAGAAACATGATGTGGATGTGCCGGCGTTGGACTGGGGTAAACACAGTAAAAAGTCTGACAACACCAGGTTTTAGTCCAACCGATTTATTTGATAGTAAACTCACAAGCTTTCGAGGTTTCCCTCTTCGTCAGGTGATTCATATACAAGAAACACCCAGGGTTCAACTATACTACCCGGAAGGATGGCTGGGCAGGCTGGAGATCTGGTCCCTGCATCTCCCTGGTTCCTCTTCGTGAAGGTGATTCTCGCTGCCCGTCTTTGTTCCCAAGGAGTCCGCAATGCCTATTTTTATCCCCTGTGGCCTCACGGTTTGTCTTCCACCTGCCCTTGGCCTTCTGCCAATGGGCTCTCAGAAGTGGCCGGTGGGGGGCGCGACTAGTGGAGGGAGGTTCTCAGCACCTGTTGACAGGACACTTGGACCCATCCCGAGGGGCCTTGGAGTCTGGCCCCTATCTCAGCTACAGACAATAGGCCGATGCCTGCCAAATAGGAGCGATGATCGTAAATCATAGAATCACTACAGTACAGAAGGAGGCCATTGAGCCCGTCTAGTCAGTACCGACCACAATCCCACCCAGCCCCTACATGCATTTACCCTGTTAATCCCCCTGACAGCAGGGTCAATTTAGAATGGCCAATCCAGAACGCCTTTCGGACTGTGGGAGGAAACCAGAGCACCGGGAGAAAACCCACGCAGACACGGGGAAGAAGGTGCAGACTCCGTACAGATAGTGACCCGGGCCGGGAATCGAACCTGGTCCCTGGCGCTTGTGAGGCAGCAGCGCTAACCCACTGTGCCTATCACCTGCTGGGTTGTCAGGACTGATCCATGCTTGCTCCTGTCTGAGTTCGGTACGTTTGAACTTTGGCCAGCTCCGATTTTCTACTTGCTGGAACTGACAGTAGTTTAATTTAGAGTGCCCAATTCTTTAGTTACAAATGTCCAGTTTGATTTTGGGCTCAGCACCCACCTGGCAGCTTCCTCCTGCAGTCTCTGCACCCATCTCGTCATCACCCACATTCTCTGACAAAGGGCCATCCAGATTTGAAACGCTGACTCTATTCTCTCTCCACGGACACTGTCAGACCTGCTGAGATTTTCCAGCATTCTCTGTTTCTGTCCCACATTCTTTCCTGTTAATCCTGAGCATCCCCACAAAATCGAAGATCTGGTTTTTTTTTGTCCCTGTCACTTGAATTCTTTCTGTCACTGGAGTTCTCTATAAACGTGGGCAATCGGGATTAGCTTAGGCGTTTAAGAAAAACGGGCAGCATGGACAAGTTGGGCTGAAGGGCCTGTTTCCATGATGTAAACCTCTACAACTGTTGGCTTTAGGTTAGTCACGATGTGGAGATGCCAGCGTTGGACTGGGGTAAAGACAGTAAGAAGTCTCACAACACCAGGTTAAAGTCCAACAGGTTTATTTGGGATCAAAATCAACTAGCTTTCGAAAGCTCGTGGCTTTTGCTACCAGATAAACCCATTGGACTTTAACCTGGTGTTGTGAGCCTTCTTACTGGCGTTAGGTTAATGAGATGTCTCTAGTTTTTTTTTAATTGTAGTTAGATATTAACCACTGGGTCAGAATCCTGGAACTCCACCCCACCCCCCTAACAGCACAGTGGGTGTACCTACCCACAGGTTCAAGATAACAGTTCACCCACCACCATCTTCTCAAGGGGCAATTAGGGATGGGTAATAAATGCTGGATCTGATCAGCGACGCCCACATCCCATAAACGAAAAAACTTCAATACAACAAGTGAGGTTCAAACTCATAACAGCAGCATTAACCTCTTTCCTTGTTTTCATTCATTCCTGGGCCATGGGCGTCACTTGCTGGCCAGCATTTACCTCCTTAGTTAGGCCGCGCTTGGAATATAGTGTTCAATCCTGGTCGCCACACTACCAGAAGAATGTGGAGGCTTTGGAGAGGGTTACAGAAAAGATTTACCAGGATGTTGCCCTGGTATGGAGGGCATTAGCTATGAGGAGAGGTTGGAGAAACTTGGTTTGTTCTCACTGGAACGACGGAGGTTGAGGGGAGACCTGATAGAAGTCTACAAGATTATGAGAGGCATGGGCTGAGTGGATAGTCAGAAGCTTTTTCCCAGGGTGGAAGAGTCAATTACTAGGAGCGGAACAGGTTTAAGGTGCGAGGGGCAAGGTTTAAAGGAGATGCATGAGGCTAGTTTTTTGCACAGAGGGTGGTGGGTGCCTGGAGCTCGTTGCTGGGGGGAGGTAGTGGAAGCGGATACGGTAGTGAGTTTTAAGGGGCGTCCGGACAAATACATGAATAAGATGGGAATAGAAGGATATGGTCCCTGGAAGGGTAGGGGGTTTTAATTAAGTCGGGCAGCATGGTCGGTGCAGGTTTGGAGGGCCGAAGGGCCTGTTCCTGTGCTGTAATTTTCTTTGTTCTTTATTTATTACCCATCCCTAGTTGAGAGTCAACCACATTGCTGTGGCTCTGGAGTCACATGTAGGCCAGACTGGGTAGGGACAGCAGATTTCCTTCCCCAAAGGACATCAGTGAACCAGATGGGTTTTTCCAACAATTGACAATGGTTTCATAGTCATCAGTAGATTCTTAAGTCCAGGGTTTTTTAAAATCAAATTCAATAACAACGGTTAGCACTGCTGCCTCGCAGCACCAGGGACTTCTGTTCAATTCCCGGCTTGGATCACTATCTGTGCGGAGTCCGCATGTTCTCCCCATGTCTGTGTGGATTTCCTCCAAGTGTGTACCATCTCTGAACTCTATCTAACCACTCCCGCCCCCCCGCCCCCCCCCAGGATCTGAAACCTTTCAATAAGATTACCTCTCATTCTCCTGTTGCCAGTGGGTACAGGCCCAACCTGTTCAACCTCTCCCTGTACAATAAAATGCCTCAAACCCCAGGAATGTTGCTCAGCATTACCAGTCCAGGCCTAATCGTTATCCCGGCTTTGCCCTGGGCACAAGGCCGGGGGGGGGGTGGCAGTGGTGAATGACCTGGGAGGAGTTTTCAATCTGAGGGGGTCACATTCCAGCCGGGAGTGGGTCAGAAACGAGAACATTCCTGAACAGCGGGGAATAAATCCACGTGGAATATCGTCAGAGAGGTTCCATAGAATTACAATGCAAATTCTCTCCTTTACCGGCTGGGGAAAGGTCCCAGACTGATAGGATGTGCGTATGGCTGGGATGATGAACTGCTGGATCCAGTCTTTTACTGAGACGCTGGGCATTTAAAATGAAACAGACATGAGGATAGGACTGAATGGCCTCCAGTGTATCAGGCTCCATGAGGGGCTGAATGGTCTCCCGTGTACCAAGTTCAAGGAGGGGCTGAATGGCCTCCTGTGTATCAGGCCCAAAGAGGGGCTGAATGGCCTCCTCTGTACCAGGTTCAAGGAAGGGCTGAATGGCCTCCTGTGTACCCGGTTCAAGAAGGGGCTGAATGGCCTCCTGTGTATCAGGTTTAAGAAGGGGCTGAATGGCCTCCTCCTATTCCTGTGACTCTAGCTGTCTGTGTCTGTATATGTGTATGTATGTTTTTGTGTGTGTAAATGTCTGTGTGTATACCTGTGTGTATGTATATCTGTGTGTACATGTGTGATATGGATATGCCAGTAAACACCAGGTTGGACTTAAACCTGGTGTTGTCAGACTTTTTACTGTACATGTGTGTCCATGTATATGTGTGTGTGTGTGGAGTGGGGGAGGGTGATAAACTTTGCAAACTGCGGGATTTCAGTGTTAAAGTGTTCACGGATTGTGATCCATCCAGTGTACCCGCTGCTCCCACCCTGTCTCTCTCTGTCTGTCTGTCTGTCCCTCTCTCTGTCTCGGCGTGTGTGTGTGTGTGTCTCTCCCTCTGCCTCTTCTCTCCCTTACTCTCTCTCTCTTTGTCTCTGTGTGTCTCTCAGTCCCTTGCTCTCTCTTTCTCTCTGTCCCTGTCTCTCTGTAATCTCTCTGTAATTTCCCTCTGCTGTGGCTCTAGTGGCGCAATCGGTTAGCGCGCGGTACTTATACAGCAGTGCGGCCAGCGAGCGATGCCGAGGTTGTGAGTTCAAGCCTCACCTAGAGCACAGATTTTACCCCCAGACTGAGCCCCCACCCTCCCCATCACACACACAAATCTGCCAGTAAGCCTTTTGCTGCGAAGTTAATACATTATTCGGCCAATTAAATACGTTTGGGAAGAGCAAATTTGGTTCAATGAGGGTTGGGGTTCAGTGGGGTCTGGGGGTTCATTGGGGTTTGGGATCAATTAGGTTTGAAGTTCAATGGGGTTTGGGGGTTCATTGTGGATTGGATTCAATGGCATTTGGGGTTCAATAGGGTTTGGGGGTTCAATGGGGTTTGGGTTCAATTCTAGTTTGGGTGTTGAATGGGGTTTGGGGGTTCAATGGGGTTTGGGGTTCATTGTGGTTTGGGGGTTCAATGGGGTTTGGGTTCAATTCTGGTTTGGGTGTTGGGGTTTGAGGGTTCAATGGGTTTGGGGTTCATTGTGGTTTGGGGTTCAATAGTTTTTGGGTTCATGGGGTTGGGGTTCAATAGGGTTTGGCGTTCAATGGTGTTTGGGTTTCAAAGGGGTTTGGGTTTCAATGGGGTTTGGGGTTCAATGGGGTTTGGGGTTCAATGGGGTTTGGGTTCAATGGGATTTGTGGTTCAATGGGGTTTGGGATTCAATGGGGTTTGGGATCAATGGGGTTTGGGTTCAATGGAATTTGGGGTGCACTGGAGTTTGGGGTTCAATGGGGTTTGGGGTTCAAAGGAATTTGGGGTTCAGTGGAGCTTGGAGTTCAATGGGGTTTGGGGTTCAATGGGGTTTGGGTTCAATGGAATTTGGGGTTCAATGGGGTTTGGGGATCAGTGGAGTTTGGGGTTCAATGGGGTTTGAGTTCAATGGGGTTTGGGGTACAATGGGGTTTGGGTTCAATGGATTTTGGGTTCATTGAAGTTTGGGGTTCAGTGTGGATTAGATTCAATGGCATTTGGGGTTCAATGGGGTTTGGGGTTCAATGGTGTTTTAATGGTGTAGGGGAGGTTTCAGTGATATTTGGGATTCGAAGAGAGTCACAGAAATTCATAGCACAGAATGAGGCCCTTTGGCCCATCCTGTCTGGGCCAGCCATCAAATGCAAATATAAATTGGCTTAGAATAGACAGGTGCTTAATGTCCAGCACAGAGACGATAGGCTGAAGGGCCTCTTTCTGTGCTACTCTAATCTATTCTAATTCCATTTGCTAGCCCATGATGCATAGCTAAATGCAGTAAAAAAGGCAATGAATAAAATCAGTTGTGTAGAAGGATCTGGATACGTTAACTCTGTTTCTCTCACCACAGATGTTGTCAGGCCTGCTGGGTTTCTGTTTTCATTTCAGATTCCCAGCAGCTGCAGCATTTTATTATAAAGTCTATTAGTACTTCGCCGTTCATCTCCCACAGGAAGCATAGTTACCCAGACACATATTGCACAGCAGGATCCCAGAAACAGTCATGCAGCAAATGACCAGAGGGTCTGTTTTTCAGTGCAGTGAGAGCGGGCGAGATCAGGAGAGTGATGCAGAATTCCAAGATCAGTGACTCCAGCAGGAGGAAACAGGGCAGTGAGTGGTCAAAATTACTAAACTGTCATGGAGAAGTTTGCAGGAAGACTTCATAATCTTCAGGTCAGAACTCAGAAACAAGAGCTTTGATTAGATTTGATTTATCATCATGGGTATTGGGACACCGTAGCATGCTACAGTGCAGAGGGACCTGGGGGTCCTTGTGCACGAGTCGCAGAAACCCAGTCTGCAGGTGCAGCAGGTGGTCAGGAAGGCTAATGGGATGCTGGCCTTTATAGCGAGGGGGATAGAATATAAAAGTAGGGAGGTCTTGCTGCAACTGTACAGGGTACTGGTGAGGCCGCAGCTGGAGTACTGTGTGCAGTTTTGGTCGCCGTACTTGCGCAAGGATATTTTGGCCTTGGAGGGAGTTCAGAGGAGGTTCACTAGGCTGATACCGGAGATGAGGGGATTGGGCTATGAAGAGAGACTAAATAGACTGGGTCTGTACTCATTGGAGTTTAGACGGCTGAGGGGGGATCTTATAGAGATGTATAAGATAGTGAAAGGGATGGATAGGGTAGAGATAGAGAGATTCTTCCCGCTTAGAAGGGACAGCAGGACTAGAGGGCACAGCCTCAAGATAAGGGGGGGGGGGGCAGTTGAGGAGGAACTTCTTCACTCAAAGGGTGGTGAATCTCTGGAATTCTCTGCCCGTTGAAGTGGTGGAGGCTACCTCGCTAAATATATTTAAGTCACGGGTAGATAGGTTTTTGACGGACAAGGGAATTAAGGGTTATGGGGAGAAAGCGGGAAAGTGGAACTGATCCACTTCAGATCAGCCATGATCTTATTGAACGGGCAAGGCTGGCTCGAAGGGCTAGATGGCCTACTCCTGTTCCTAATTCTTATGTTCTTGTGTTCTTATTCAGTGAAAAGTCTTGTTTCCTGCGCACTATACAGACAAAGCAAAATGTTCATAGAGAAGGAAATGAGAGAGTGCAGAATGTGGTGTTATAGTCATAGCTAGGGTGTAGAGAAAGATCAACTTAATGCGAGGTAGGTCCATTCAAAAGTCTGACAGCAGCAGGGAAGAAGCTGTTCTTGAGTCGGTCAGTACGTGACCTCAGACTTTTGTATCTTCTTCCTGACGGAAGAAGGTGGAAGAGAGAATGTCCGGGGTGTGTGGGGTCCTTGATTATGCCGGCTGCTTTTCCCCGAGGCAGCGGGAAGTGTAGACAGAGTCAATGGATGGGAGGCTGGTTTGCGTGATGGATTGGGCTACATTCACGATCTTTTGTAGTTCCTTGCGTTCTTGGTCAGACCAGGAGCCCAGACCAAGCTGTGATACAACCAGAAAGAATGCTTTCTATGGGGCATCTGTAAAAGTTGGTGAGAGTCATAGTGGACATGCTGAACTTCCTTAGCCTCCTGAGAAAGTAGAGGCATTGGTGGGGCTTTCTTAACTATAGCATCGACGTGGAGGGGACCAGCACAGGTTGTCAGTGATCTGGACACCTAAAAACCTGAAGCTCTCGACCCTTTCTACTTCGTCCCTGGTGATGCAGACAGGGGCATATTCTCCTTTACGCTTCCTCAAGTAGATGACAATCTCCTTCATTTTCTTGACATCAAGGGAGAGATTATTGTCGCTGCACCAGTTCACCGGATTCTCTATCTCATTCCTGTTCTCTGTCTCGTCATTGTTTGAGATCCGACCCACTATAGTGGTGTTGTCAACAAACTTGAAAACCGAATTGGTGGGGAATTTGGCCATTTGTATTAATGTACAGTGAAAAGTATTGTTTCTTGAGCACTATAAGGACAAAGCATACCGTTCATAGAGAAGGAAAGGAGACAGTGCAGAATGTAGTGTTACAGTTACAGCTCGAGAAAAATCTTAAACTTAATGCAAGGTAGGTCCATTCAAAAGTCTGACAGCAGCAGGGAAGAATATTATTAGAGAGGTTGAAAGAGTTAGATTGATTTTAAAAGTTTAGAACAAAAGTAAAAGATAGAAGTAGAGGGTCTGCTAGGGAGAGCTCATAAGAAGTTGCCTCACCCTGGTACTATTTTGAAAGTTTGTACAGCACCTGTAAGGTAACACGACCCCCACCCCCCTTGCCCACCGTCCCTGCCTCCAGCCCAGGGCACTTCTCATGGTGTTATCAGACACACAGCAAGATAGTACCACAGGTGACTAAATGTTGGGTGAAGGAGATAAGATTTGAAAGGATGTCTTTAAGGATGAGAGAGGCACGGAGGGGTTTAAGAAGGCAATTCCAGAAATTAGGCCTCCCCCCCAAACTCCAGGCAACTGAAGGCACGGCTGCCAATGGAAGGGGCGACAGGAATTGGGGAATGGTCAAGAGGCCAGAATTGGAGGAGTGCAGAGGGGTCCTGGCGTAATTTAGGAATCAGGCAGTCGAGATTCAGAATGGGTTCAGGATTGTGCTATAATCAGCTAGGTGGGCCACACCTATCCACCATCATCAGAAGTACCGAGGCGAGGGCAGGGTTTGGATATGAGTTGGCGATGCCCAAGTGGTCGAAGAGCCAATGGAAATCCCTCGCCTGCCATGGTGGCAAACTGTGCGCCCTTGTACCCCACCACTGGGGATGGGCTGCAGCGGAGAACTGAGGCATGGCCTTGCACAGGGAGAGTCCATTGGCAGACCCAGACAAGCCCCATCTGACTTGGTCCCATTATAACCCCCCCAAACATAATTAACACCATCACATAACTTGCTTTACAGTTTGCTGCATTGTTGTCCAATAACAGAGCCCTACCCCTCCACTCCTATCCCCAAGGGAGAGGGCTATTGGAGGGGTGAGGAGAGGGGGGCAGGAAAAGTGAGAGGGGCCGGTTGCTAGGGCAATGATGCAATAATAGTGACTGCCCCCCCCTCCCCGTCGCTATAAATAGTTGTGAGTCCGAGGCGGACAGTCAAAGGCAGGCCGCATTATGGAGGGAGGAGGTGGTAGCATGGTGACGCTGCCCCTTTAAGAGAGAGGTAGCGAGCGAGGCAGGGAGTGCCCCTTTAAGAGAGAGAGAGAGCTCCAGCCGCCGCGCGGACAGAACGCGCTGTTGCCAATTGTTGCCTTTCCGGCTCCCTTGGCTCCGCCCCTTTCCTCCCCCTGCCCCGCCCCCGCCCGCCCCCTAACTCAAGTGGACCTGCCGCAGCCAGTGCGCCTGCACCTCCCGCCCCCCTGTCCCTCAGCGGCGCCAGCGCGGCGGCGCTGCCGCTGATTGGCTGGATTTGAATCCGGCCCCGCCCCTGTCCCTCCTCCCCGGCCCCGCCCCCTGGAGTTTTCTGGCGCGCACCCTGGCCCCGCCCTCTGGGGGAATCCTCCCCCGCGCTGGATACATTTCCCAGTGTAACAACTGGCTGCAGAGCCTGAGCCCCAGGGACAGATAGGGAGACATACAGGGAGACACAGAGCCTGCACCCTCGACACGCTGCAACTTCAGGAAGGAGCCGATATGAACGGTGCCAGTCTGCAAGAACTTCTGCTCCAGGTAAAACTCAGGCAGGGAATCCTCAACTTTAAGAATGTCCCAGCTCAGAGGGATTCCCAATATTGGGAATGTCCCAGCTCAGGGATTCCCAACTTTGGGAATGTCGTAGCTCAGAGGGATTCCCAACATTGGGAATGTCCCAGCTCAGAGGGATTCCCAACATTGGGAATGACCCAGCTCAGAGGGATTCCCAACATTGGGAACGTCCCAGCTCAGAGGGATTCCCAACATTGGGAACGTCCCAGCTCAGAGGGATTCCCAACATTGGGAATGTTCCCACATGTTGTTCCCCTATACTTGCAAGCAACTGCCAAACACACACTAAGCACCCCTCCCCTGCAATTTACCTATCCTTGCCTTAAAAACATTCAATGAGGTAGCCTCAACTGCTTCACTGGGCAGGGAATTCCACAGATTCACAACCCGTTGTGTGAAGAGGTTCCTCCTCAACTCAGTCCTAAATCTGCTCCCCCTTATTTTGAGGCCATGCCCCCTAGTTCTAGTTTCACCCGCCAGTGGAAACAACTTCCCTGCTTCTATCTTACCTATTCCCTTCATAATCTTATATGTTTCTATAATATCTCCCCTCATTCTTCTGAATTCCAATGAGTATAGCCCCAGTCTACTCAGTCTCTCCTCATGAGCCAACCCTCTCAGCTCCGGAATCAACCTAGTGAATCTCCTCTGCACCCCTTCCAGTGCCAGTATATCCTTTCTCAAGTAAGGAGACCAAAACTGTACCCAGTACTCCAGGTGTGGCCTCACGAGCATCTTATTCAGCTGCAACATAACCTCGCTGTTTTTAAACTCCATCCCTCTCGCAATGAAGGACAAAATTCCATTTGCCTTCATAATTACCTGCTGCACCTACAAACCAACTCCTTGAGATTCCTGCACAAGGACACCCAGATCCCTCTGCACAGCAGTATGCTGCAATTTTTTACCATTTACCCTAATTACGCAGCAATCTCCCCTTCCCAGTTTTTCCCTCGTAATTACACTGGGCGACACGGTGGTATAGTGGTTAGCACTGCTGCCTCACAATGCCAGGTTCAATTCCAGCCTCGGCTCACCCAGCGAGTGGTTTGGATCTGGAATGCACTGTCTGAGAGTGTGGTGGAGACAGATTCACACAGTGAATGGCTAGGATCTGGAATGCACTGTCTGAGAGTGTGGTGGAGACAGATTCACACAGCGAGTGGTTTGGATCTGGAATATGCTGTCTGAGAGTGTGGTGGAGACAGATTCACACAGTGAGTGGTTTGGATCTGGAATATGCTGTCTGAGAGTGTGGTGGAGACAGATTCACACAGCGAGTGGTTTGGATCTGGAATATGCTGTCTGAGAGTGTGGTGCAGGCAGATTCACACAGGGAGTGGTTAGGATCTGGAATATGCTGTCTGAGAGTGTGGTGCAGGCAGATTCACACAGGGAGTGGTTAGGATCTGGAATGCACTGTCTGAGAGTGTGGTGGAGACAGATTCACACAGCGAGTGGTTAGGATCCAAGATTGGCAGGGTGGTTAATAGCGAGCTGGTTACAGGCTAAAGGAAGGTATAGATGGTTGGTCAGATGGGCAGAGCAGTGGCAGATGTTGTTTAACCCTGATAAGTGTGAGGTGATGGGTGTGTGAACCTTCTAGAGAATGTCAATATATCGATGGAGGAAGTATTGGGTGTCCTAAATTGCATTAAGGTAGACAAGTCCCCGGAGCCGGATGGGATCAATTTCAGGTTACTGTGGGAGCCGAGGGGAGACGTAGCTGGGGTCTTAACCGATATCTTCACATCCTCAGTGACCACAGGCGAGGTTCCGGAGGACTGGGGAATAGCCAATGTTGTTCCCTTGTTTAAGAAAGGAAGCAGGGATAATCCAGGAAATTATAGGCCAGTGAGCCTGATGTCAGTGATGGGGAAGCTTTTGGAGAAGATACTGAAGGACAGGATAGATGCACATTCGGAGGAAAATGGATTAGTTAGTGACGGGCAATATGGTTTTGTACAGGGGAAGGTGACGCCTCGCCAATCTGATTGAGTTTTTTTGTGGAAGTGATGAAGATGATTGACGAGGGAAGGGCAGTGGATGTGGTTTATATGGACTTTGACAAGGTCCCTCATGGCAGGCTGGTACAGAAGATGAGGTCACGTGGGACCCACAGTGAACTAGCAAGGGTGGATCTGGCTCGGTCATAGAACACAGACTAACAGTGCGGGATGTGAAGGTTATGTGGATTGGCCATGATAAATTGCCCCTTAATGTCAGGGGGATTAGCAGGGTACGTGTGATTACAGGATCTGTACTGCAGGCTCAATGGGCTGAATGGCCTCCTTCTGCACATGAGAGATTCTATGTTTTCTGAATGGAGATCTGTGACCAGTGGTGTTCCACAGGGATCAGTGCTGGGACCCGTGTGGTTAGTAATATGTATCGAGGATTTCAGAACTCAGTATTTGGGGGGCAGTGGGATAATCGGACAAAGTCAGCATGGATTTACAAAAGGGAAATCGCGCTTGATGAACCTATTTGAAATTATTTGAGGATGTAACCAGTAGAGTTGACCGAGGGGAACCAGTGGATGTGGTTTATTTAGACTTTCAGAAGGGTTTTGACAAGTTCTCACATGACAGACTAGTGTGTAAAGTTAAGGCATGTGGGATTGCGGGGAATGTCTCGAGATGGATAGAAAGCTGGTTAGCAGATAGGAAACAAAGAGTTGGCATAAATGGGTCTCTTTCTGATGGTCAGTCAGTGACTAGTGAGGTTCAGGGCTCTGTGCTGGGACCCCAAACTGTTCAAGGTATATATAAATGATTTGGAAGAGGGAACCGCATGTATTATCTCCAAATTTTCAGATGATACACAGTTGGGTGGGAGGGGGAGCTGTGAGGAGGATGCAGAGATGCTCCAGTGTGATGTGCACAGGCTGAGTATGTGGGTACCTGCATGGCAGATGCAGTATAATGTGGATAAATGTGAGGTTATCCACTTTGGGAGCAATTACAGGAAGATAGATTATTACTGGAATGGGTGTAAATTGAGAGAGGGGGATACTCAGCGAGACCTTGGAGTCCTGGTGTATCAGTCACTGAGAGTAAGCGCGCAGGTACAGCAGGCAGTAAAGAAGGGAAATGGTATGTTGGCCTCAGAGCGAGAGGATTTGAGTACGGGCATAGGGATGTTTTGCTGCAATTATATAGGGCGTTGGTGAGGCCACACCTGGAATATTGTATGCAGTTTTGGTGTCCTTATCTGAGAAAGGATGTTCTTGCTCTAGAGGGAGTACAGCAAAGATTTATCAGGCTGATTCCTGGGATGGCTGGTCAGCCACAGGAGGAGAGACTAAGTCAGTTACGATTATATTCACTGGAGTTTAGAAAAGTGAGAGGGGATCTCACAGAAACTTACAAAATTCTAACAGGGTTAGACAGAATAGATTTAGAAAGAATGTTCCCCATGGTGGGGGGAGTCCAGAACTAGGGGGTCATAGTTTGAGGATAAGGGGTAAACCTTTTAGAACTGAGGTGAGGAGAAATTTCTTCACCCAGACAGCGGTGGGATTCACTCCCACAGAAAGTAGTTGAGGTCAAAACATTGTGTGATTTCAGGAAGAAATTAGATATCGCTCTTGGGGCTAAAGGGATCGAGGGATATGGGGGGGAATCAGGATATTGAATTTGAAGATCAGCCGTGATCAGATGGCTTCAGGCCATCAAGGGATGGAGTTTAAAAACAGCGAGGTTATGTTGCAGCTGAATAAGGTGCTGGTGAGGCCACACCTGGAGTACTGTGTACAGTTTTGGTCTCCTTACTTGAGAAAGGATATACTGGCACTGGAGGGGGTGCAGAGGAGATTCACTCGGGTGATTCCGGAGCTGAGAGGGTTGGATTATGAGGAGAGACTGAGAAGACTGGGGCTATACTGATTGGAATTCAGAAGAATGAGGGGAAATCTTGTAGAAACATATAAGTTTATGAAGGGAATCGATAAGATAGAAGCAGGGAGGTTGTTTCCACTGGTGGGTGAAACTAGAACTAGGGGGCATGGCCTCAAAATAAGGGGGAGCAGATTTAGGACTGAGTTGAGGAGGAACTTCTTCACCCAAAGGGTTGTGAACCTGTGGAATTCCCTGCCCAGTTGAGGCTCCCTCATTGAATGTTTTTAAGGCAAGGATAGATAGATTTTTGAACAGTAAAGGAATTAAGGGTTATGGTGAGCGGGCGGGTAAGTGGAGCTGAGTCCACAGAAAGATCAGCCATGATCTTATTGAATGGCGGAGCAGGATCGAGGGGACAGATGGCCGACTCCTGTTCCTATGTCCTTACGGATAGTTGGAGTCTTTTTCCCAGGATAGAAATGTCAATTATTTGGGGATAGAGGTTTAAGGTTAAAAAGGGTGAAAGTTTAAAGGAGATGTGAGAGGCAGGTTTTATTTTACACAGAGGGTGGTAAGTGCCTGGAACTCGCTGCCAGCAGAGGTGGGAGAAGCAGATACAATAACACCATTTAAAATATACCTCGATAGGCAGCAAACAGGGGCATACGGACCGTGTAGAGGCAAAAGGCCTTTAGAAAGGTGTCATGTGTCAGCCTAGGCTTGGTGGGCCGAAGGGCCTGTTCCTGGTTGAGGGGTCAATCACCAGGGGGCAGGGTTTTAGGGTGCGGGGCAGGAGATTCAGAGGGGATTTGAGGAAACGTTTATTCGCTCAGAGGGTGGTGGGAATCTGGAATGCGCTGCCTGGGAAGGTAGTGGAGGCTGGAAACCTTACAACCTTTAAAAAGTATTTGGATAAGGACGTGAAATATCAAAACATTCAGGGGTATGGGACAAGTGCAGGAAAGTGGGATGAGTGGGACTTCAGTGGTAGTTATTGTAGGTGCAGACTCGATGGGCCGAAGGGCCTTTTCTGCACTTTACAGATCTGACCCTCAGCACTGTCAGAGTGTGTGGTGGAGACAGATTCACACAGCGAGTGGTTCGGATCTGGAATGTACTGTCTGAGAATGTGGTGGGTCAGGTGCGGCGCTCCCTCGGCGCGGCGCGGCGCTCCCTCGGCACTGCGTGGAGCTGGATCCAGTGATTTTGATGTTCGACTTAACCCCGGGATGTTTGGACTCGTCAAAAGAGGGATTGAGTTAATCAGGGAGGGGCCCCAGGCTGTGCGGGTTAGGTGGATTGGAGATGCCTAATTGCTCCTTATGGTCGGGGGTGGGGGTGGGTGCTCGATGGGCTGAGTGGCCTTCTCCTGCACTGTAGGGATTCTGAAAGAGGCTGGAGATAGCTAGAGACAAGATGGGCTGAATGGCCTCTTTTGTGTTTGTGTGAAGTGTCGGGGGGGGTGGGTGCTCGATGGGCTGAGTGGCCTTCTCCTGCACTGTAGGGATTCTGAGAGAGGCTGGAGATAGCTAGAGACAAGATGGGCTGAATGGCCTCTTTTTGTGTTTGTGTGAAGTGCTCACTAACCTCTCTTTTTCTCTCTCCTCCCCCCTCCTCCATCCCTCCCCCTCCTCCGTCCCTCCCCTCCCCTCCCCCGTCCCTCCCCTCCCCTCCCCTCCCTCAGAGCTACCCTCCGGACAGTCTGCTGCTCTGCTTTCCGCCCTGGGATTCTGCTCTCCAGCGAGGTCCGTGTCTGCCGCAGGAATTCTCCCTGTCCGCCGCGCTCTGCCCCCAGTTCCGGGTGCTGGGGGGGGCCGCCGCCGCCGCCGCCGCCTCGGGCTTCCGGACCTACCCGCACCTCTACAAGACGGAGCTGTGCCGCCGCTTTGCCGAGTCGGGGGGCTGCAAGTACGGGGAGCGCTGCCAGTTTGCCCACGGCCTCCACGAGCTGCGCCTGCTGCCCCGGCACCCCAAGTACAAGACGGAATACTGCCGCACCTTCCACACGCTGGGCTTCTGCCCCTACCAGAGCCGCTGCCACTTCATCCACGCCGAGGGGGAGCGCCGGGTCCCCCCGCCGCCGCCCCCCCCTCAGACGGACCGCCAACAACAACAACAACAACAACAACAACCCGCCGCCCAGCCCCGGGCTCACTCGCCCGCCTCGGACGGCGTCTCCTCTTCCTCCGCCTCCGAGACCCCGGAGCGTTGCCCCGCCAGCCCCTCCCCCCGGGGGGGCACCGCCGGCACCGGCACCGGCACCGCCTTCGTCGCCGGCCCCGGCATCGCGGAGATGCTGGTGCCCCTCGCCATGAAGCTGCGGGCGCTGGAGGACTCCGAGCCGGCTGGACTGCCCCTCCCCTCCGAGTGCCGGTCCCCCGCCGCCCTGGACTGCGCCCCCGAGCTCCAGGGCCCCGGCCAGGGGGCTGGCGTCCCCCGCCCGGATCCCCCCTCCAGCCCGGATCCCCCCTCCAGCCCGGAAGCAGGAAAACGCCTCCCGGTCTTCAGCCGGATCTCGACCAGAAGCGCCTGAGTCGCCGGTGCGGGGGCGGAGTGGACGCAGCGAGGTTACGGTGACTGCGGCACCACTCGGGACTCTGTCTGGACTGTCTGGCTGTAGGGTAGATGTTAATTATTTTAGTCGGGTCGTTAGTTTCTTAACTTAAAAATGTTGTTAAATATTTGTATTGAGGCTCCTCCCTCCACCCCCCTCCCCCCCTCCCACCTCCCCCCGTCTGATTAAAAGTGAGGAGAGTTGTGTTCATTCCCTCCCCGCTGCTGCCTCTTCTTTACTTTTCTTCCAACTCGAGGTACTGCCCGAGGGAGATGGAGGGAGGAGCGCCTCGGCGAGTGACGGAGGGAGGGAGGGAGGTGGCTGCTGGGAGCAAGAAGTGGAGGGAGGGAGGGTTGGCGGGCCAGAGGGAGAGGAGAGAGGAATCATAGAAACCCTACAGTGCAGAAAGAGGCCCTTCAGCCCATCGAGTCTGCACCGAACACAATCCCACCCAGGCCCTACCCCCCCCCCCCCCCCCATATCCCTACATATTATTATACCCACTAATCCCTCTAACCTACTCGTCCCTGGACACTAAGGGGGCAATTTCTTAGCACGGCCAGTCAACCTAACCCGGGAGGAAACCGGAGCACCCGGAGGAAACCCACGCAGACACGGGGAGAATGTGCAAACTCCACACAGACGGTGACCCGAGCCGGGAGTTGGACCCGGGTCCCCGGCGCTGTGAAGCAGCCGTGCTGACCCGCTGTGCCACCGTGCTGCCCCCGAGGGAGGGAGGGAGGGAGTGAGGGGTGAGCGATGGAGAGAGAAGGAGTGGTGAGGGATGGAGGTGGGGGAGTGAGGGGGAACATTCACAAGTGACGAACCTCATGGCGGATGGGCCCTTTCTCTGTTGGATTCCAGCGATAATGTCTCCCTCCATCCCTCCCCTTCCTTCACTCCACCTTCCTCGCCTCTCCCTCTCCCTTCAATCTTGGAAGGGGGCTGAACGCTGGGACGTGGGGAAGGTATTGACCGATAGGAGGCACAGTGGGTTAGCCCAGCTGCCTCACAGCGCCAGGGGTTCGATTCCCGGCTCAGGTCACTGCCTGTGTGGAGCCTGCACATTCTCCCCGTGTCTGCGTGGGTTTCCTCCGGGTGCTCCGGTTTCCTCCCACACTCCAAAGACGTGCGGGTTAGGTTCTAAATTGCCCCTTTGTGTCAAGGGGACTAGCTAGGGGTAAATGGGGATAGGGCCTGGGTGGGATTGTGGTCGGTGCAGACTCAATGGGCCGGATAGCCTCCTCCTGAACTGTGGGGATTCCCGAACCCATTGGGCTCTGTTGGGGGTTTCAGGGATTGAGTATCTCATATTGCCGTGGTCAGTTTGTGTTTAAAACTGCCCAGAGCGGGGACTGTGTGTGGGGGAGAAGGAAGATTGTGTGTGTGTGTGTGTGTGTGAGAATGGGGGAGGTGTCTGCGTGTGTGGGGGTTCTGTGTGTGAGTGGTTGGTGTGTGTATGGGGGGGGGGGTCACTGTGTGTGTATGTGTGTGTGTGTGTATGGGGAGGGTCAGTCTGTGGGGGCGGGGGGTGTTGGTCTGTGTTGTGTGTGTGTGTGAGGATGGTTTGTGTGATGGATTTACTCCCCCCTCTTTCTCCCCCCCCCCCAGACCCCCTCTGTGCATAAACCCTACCCCAGTGCCATGTTATTCCCCCCCCACCCCCACTTTCCCAGTAAAGCCCTGGGGATGGGGTGGGAGGTAGTGAGGGGAGCCTCTGGCTGTCCGTCCAGTGGTGAGTGGGTCAGTGGGTGCTGTGTTTGTGGTCCTGGTAACTCTGAGCCACCGGCGACCACCTCCAGCCAGCCAGAGTTAGCGCTAAGTTTCAAATGTTGCACGTCGTGACTGATATTTAACATGGTAAAGAAAATCCCACTCGGTCCTGCTGCATCTGTTACTGAGAGACGGAGTAAAGGTGGGTGGGGGAGTGAAGTTGATGAAGATTGCTGGTCTGGTGTTTTGAGTATTCGTTTAAAAATACAATAACTCTGCGACTTGTGTGGAGAGATTGATTTTTAGAATGAAGTGTTTGCCGGGATGCCAGTTTCACTCTCACTCCCTCCGTTTCCAGCGGGGCTGTGACCCCCTTCAGGGTCCTCGTGGGGTTCAGTCTGTGATCTGAGCGATCGGTTTCCGTACTGCCGTTTAAAACCAGCGGTCGATAACCTGGCCCCTCGGCGAATGGGGGTGGGGGGAGCCCCCTCGAACCAGCTCCCGACATTCAGATCGAGGAGGGGGGAGGGTCTGTCTGCTTCTTAACTCCATCTACCTTCCTTGCTTCCCAAACTAGCCCCAACCCCCCTCCCCACCTCCCCTCATCCTCCCAGTCTCCCAACACCAGGTTAAAGTCCCAACAGGTTTATTTGGGACCACGAGCTTCCGGAGGGGAGAGGTGGTTTCACAGACGCAGCACAGATTGTGCAGTTATGTCTCTGTCTGTACACACCGTGTTTGTGAGCCTACCTCTCTGCTGACCTCTGCAGTGCTCCGAAAGCTCGTGGTTCCAAATAAACCTGTTGGGACTTTAACCTGGTGTAGTCAGACTTGTTACCCCAGTCCGACGCCAGCATCCCCACCTCGTGCTGGCCCTCCCAGTTCAAAAGTGCTCAGTTCTCTCTTGAGAGAAGGTTAATGTTTATCTCTGTCTCCGGTGTAACGTTGATGGGGAGCTTTAGTGGCTGACCTTGTCTGTAAACACTAGACCACTCGATGCTGGGGCCCCTCTGCTATCTCTCTCTCTGCTTCATCTGCAGCCAAACCGCCCCCCTCCTCTCTCTCTCTCCCTCCCCGTCAGGGAGAGGGGATAAATCTGAATGTCCCTTCCGTTGTAACGGGGCTTTTTTATAAAGTGTTGAGTTTGCAGGTGAGCAGGATGGAGGATTATTATTGGACTGTTCAGAGTTTTTGCTGATGTTTACTTGACACTGCCGCCCAGCTCGTTTAGTTTCATTTCCCATGGAAGGGATGGACAAGGCAAAACTAAACCCCCCCCCCCACTCCCAAACAGGAGGAAGCTGCGATCATTGGGTCCAATGCACCCCTTAAACTGTTTTAATCCCAACCTAGAGCTAGGAGCAACACAGCGGGTTAGCACTGCTGCCTCACAGCATCAGGGACCCAGGGCAGCACAGTGGGTTAGCACTGCTGCCTCACAGTGCCAGGGACCCAGGGCAGCACGGTGACACAGTGGGTTAGCACTGCTGCCTCACAGCACCAGGGACCCAGGGCAGCACAGTGGGTTAGCACTGCTGCCTCACAGTGCCAGGGACCCAGGGCAGCACGGTGACACAGTGGGTTAGCACTGCTACCTCACAGTGCCAGGGACCCGGGGCAGCATGGTGACACAGTGGGTTAGCACTGCTGCCTCACAGCATCAGGGACCTGGGGCAGCACAGTGACACAGTGGGTTAGCACTGCTGCCTCACAGTGCCAGGGACCCGGGGCAGCATGGTGACACAGTGGGTTAGCACTGCTGCCTCACAGTGCCAGGGACCCGGGGCAGCACAGTGACACAGTGGGTTAGCACTGCTGCCTCACAGTGCCAGGGACCCAGGGCAGCATGGTGACACAGTGGGTGAGCACTGCTGCCTCACAGCTCCAGAGACCTGGGGCAGCATGGTGGCACAGTGGTTAGCACTGCTGCCTGGCAGTGCCAGAGACCTGGGGTGGCACAGTGGGTTAGCACTGCTGCCTCACAGCACCAGGGACCTGGGTTCGATTCCCAGCTCGGGTCACCGTCTGTGTGGAGGCTGCACATTCTCCCCGTGTCTGCGTGGGTTTCCTCCAGGTGCTCCGGTTTCCTCCCAAAGATGTGCAGGTTAGGTGGATTGGGCTGTGCTAAATGAATTACCCCTTAGTGTTGGGGGACTAGCTAGGGTAAATGTGTGGGGGTTATGGGGGATAGGGCCTAGGTTAGATAGTGGTCAGTGCAGACTCGATGGGTCGAATGGCCTCCTGCACTGTGGGAATGATATGATTCTAAAGTCAACCAATGTATCCGAGAGTTCGGGGAGGGGTGAGGTGGGTGTGGGGACACGGGCTGTGTGGGATATTTGGGAGCAGTGGGATTTCCGAGTTGGGACAGCCCCATTGAGGGGCTCTGAGAAATGTTAAGCACACGGCCAGAGTTAGCAGAGAGAGGAGACGCTGGTTCTCTCAGTCGGGGCCAGTTTGTGAAGATACTGGATATGGAGTTCTCTATACTGTGATTTACAGAGTGTCTGAATCAGTCCAGCGGACTGACTGAGTGTGAGAGGGAGTTTTACATTTATATTCTAATGATTAATTTAAAGAAAAGAAATTGTATTTATTGTTAAAGGGGCAGATACTTTTCACTCTGTCCTCCAATCTCTTTCTACCGTTTGGATATTTCCACCACACGTTGAATAAATAAATCGAAAATTCTCCAAATGTCGCACTTTCCGATGCCGGCCTTCGTTCTTGTCACTTGGTGCTGGGCGGGTGGGGGGATTGGAGAGCGGGGTTATTGGGGGGGTATTGGGGTAAGGGGGTTTGGGGCAGTGGGGTGGGAAGGGGGGGGGTTTGGTGTTGGGGTGTGGGGGGCGGGAGGGTTGGACAGGGGGGTTGGGGTGTGGGGGTGGGAGGGGGAATTGGGGCGGGGGGGGTTTGGGGTGGGGTGGTGGGGGGAGGGGGATTGGAGCAGAGGTTGGGGAGCGAGGATTGGGGTGGGAGGAGTGGATTGGAGGGATTTGGGGTGGGGGGTGAGGAGGGATTTGGGTGGGGGGTGAGGGGGGGTTGGGGTGGAGGGTGGATTGGGGGGATTTGGGACTGGGAGATTGGGGCTGGGGGGATTTGGGTGGGGTAGAGAAGGGGGAATTGGGGGAAATTACTGCCCCTCTTGGCTGACAAGGCAACAGGCGAACAGAGATTGAGTTTTCATCATCATAGAACTCCATTCGGCCCATCGAGTCTGCACTGTCTCTCCACCAGGCCCTATCCTCGTAACCCCACATATTTGCCCTAGCTAATTCCCCCTGACGCTAAGGGGCAATTTAATGCAGCCAATCCCCCCAACCTACATACCTTGGGGCTCTGGGGATAGGACGAGGAGTAGGCCTGAGTGCAGTGTTCTGTCAGAGAATCGGTATAAAACGGCCTCCTCCTGCACTGTTGGGTATTCTACAATCGCCATTAGTGCTGAGTATGCTCCTGTTTGAATTGCACTCTGGGGAGGACTGTGGGATGAGTTAGGTGCTATATAAACACAAGTTATCTTGAAATCTGAGTCACCTTCAGTTCCCTTCCCCTCTCTCTCCAGTCCTTATGCCTTTTGTCGTTCACCTGGTTCCCTGGTTTCTGCCAGAGGAACTGGATGAACTCTGGAAAGTGGGATCAGTTTGTGAGATTATAACGGTGAGATTGGGTAACCCTTCCAAAGGGACAGTATAGACGCAATGGGCCGAATGGCCTCTGTAGCAACATGTGAAGTTCTCCCTCTCCAGTTGAATGTATATTTATTAGTCACAAGCAGGCTAACATTAACACTAATGACTGACAGTCCCCTGAGCCACCACACTCTGGCACCTGTTAGGGTTACACTGAAGGAGAATTTAGCAGGGCCAATGCACCCTAACCTGCACATCTTTGGACTGTGGGAGGAAACCAGAGCACCTGGAGGAAACCCACGCAGACACGGGGAGAAAGTACATACTGCGCACAGACAGTGACCCGAGGCTGGAATTGAACCCGGGTCCCTGATGCTGAGAGGCAGCAGTATCACCAGGAGCAGTTGTCTCCCCATCCTCTCCCGTCTTTACCCCCGTCTTGTCCCCCCTCCCCTACCTCACCCCTGTCTCGTCCCGTCTCCCCGCCCCTACCTTACCCCCATCTTGTCTCCCCGCCCCTAGCTGTCCCCGTCTCGTCTCCCCTCCCCTACCTTGCCCCTGTCTCGTCTCCCCTCCCCTACCTTGCCCCCGTCTCGTCTCCCCTACCTTGCCCCGTCTTGTCTCGTCTCCCCTCCCCTACCTTGCCCCGTCTCATCTCCCCTCCCCTAGTGTTGTGTCTCATCTCGTCTCGTCTCGTCTGTTTCCCCTTCCCCACTCATTTGCCCCCAGTGGTGGGGCCCACCCTGTCGTTGGGGTCGTTGCCCTTTTAAATGCTCAGCGCCCAGCCGGAGTCACGTGGTCGGGGGACTGGCAGCCGCTCCGACCAATCAGAGCGCACAGCGGAGCCCCGCCTACCACCCGGAGGCTGCCGATTGGTCAAGCCCCAGAACCCGGAAGCAGTTTCCCTCATCTCCAATCAGAGGCGGGAGAGCAGCTGGTGGCTGGTTAGAGAGGTTAGCACTAGTTAGTGAGGGGTTAACCAGTCAGTGCAGAGGGTTAGGGTCAGTGCTAGTTAACGGGGAGCTGGTGGAAGGTTGGTTAGCTCCAGTTAAAGAAGGGTTGGTTAACTAGCCAGGGCAGAGGGTTAGTAACTAGTTAGAGATGTGTTGGTTACTAGACAATGAAAGGTTTGCCATTACTAGTTAATGAAGAGCTGGTAAACAGTGAAATGTTGATTAATATCAGATGGTACAGGGTTGGTAACTGGTTAGTAAAGGATTGGTTATTAGAGGTTAGGGGGTTGATAATCTGTTAGTGAAAGGTTAATGTATAAGTAGTTAGTGAAGGGTTTGTTGTTACCAGTTAGAGAAACATCAGAACCATTAGTGAAGGGTCAGTTATCACCAGTTAGGTATTACTAGTTAATAATAGTTAGAGAAGGGATAATAACCTGAGGGTCTGTTACTACCCCTTCTCTAACTAGTAATAATCTGGGGGTCTGTTATTACTAGTTAGGGAGTTGTAACTAGAGGATCAGTTATTACTAGTTAGTAAGGAGCTGGTGATATCGGTTGGTGAAAGACCTTTCTATTGAAGACAAGGCGATGTGGAACCTAGTCAGTCAGGATCCGGTTAATGAGCAGTCACAGATGTATCAGTAGTTAGCAGGGCCGGTGATCGAGTGAGTGTTTAGTTAGTGGAGCACTGGGAGTTATTATCAGCCAGCGTGGCCCCTCCACCTGCAGCCATGTCTGAACGGGAGGAGCGTAAGTACGCGGAGATCAGTAAGGAATCGGTGAGGTTAATGGCGGAGAGCGTGGGTTTGGAGATTGGGGATGAGATCAGCTCCCTGCTCGCCCAGGACGTATGTTACAGGCTACGAGAGACCACGCAGGTAAGAGAGAGAGGACTTGCTAACCAGCGGTGAGAGAGATTAACCGGTGAGGGGGGGGTATGGCACCCACCCTGATCGAGGCGGTAACTAGCGGACGGTATAACCAGCTCACTCTCACCCTCTTACAGAACGGTGCCCAGTTTATGAAGCATTCTAAACGCAGGCGTCTGACGGTGGAAGACATTAACCGGGCCCTGCGATGGGCTAATGTGGAGGTAGGTGTGGAGGAACGACTCAGGGGAGGGGTAGTGTAGGGGCACTGAGGCCAACACTGTCAGAGGAACCCTCCCCACCGGACACAGTTAGTGTGCCTGACACAGCGCGGCGCTCCCTCGGCACCGACCCTCCCGCGGTGCGGCGCTCCCTCGGCACCGACCCTCCCGCGGTGCGGCGCTCCCTCGGCACCGACCCTCCCGCGGTGCGGCGCTCCCTCGGCACCGACCCTCCGGCGGTGCGGCGCTCCCTCGGCCCCGGCGGTGCGGCGCTCCCTCGGCACCGACCCTCTGACAGTGGGTGACTCTGTGGGTGTTTTGTGTATCACTCAGTGTTGCCCTCTCTGACAGCCCAGTTGCTCAGGCTCTCTCTCTCTCTGTCTGTCTGCAGCCTGTGTGTGGTTACAGTGCTGCTGATGTGTTACCGTTCCGTGCCGTGAAGGAAGGGGAGCTGTTTGTGGTGGAGGATCGCGAGGTGAACCTGGTGGATCTGGCCCTAGCCACCAGCATCCCAAAGAGCTGCGGAGAGACAGTGGTGCGAGGTAGGGACGCTGGGCTGGAAACTGTAATGAGGGGGAAGCTTGTATCTGTTGCTATCTCTCTAACTCCTGATCTCTGTGTTTGCTTGTCCAGTTCAGGTCTCCTACCTGGACAGCAGAGGGAATCAGGAGTCTCAGGGTGTGGGTGAGTATCCCTCTAGAACCTCAGTTCTTTATTTAAACAGGCAGGTGTCCAGTTTCCCCCTCACCCTGCACCGCACAGATCAATATTCCTCTGCCAGAGAGTTGGACAGAAGAGAATCGAGAATAGAACCAGAGTGGGGGGGTCTTAGAACATGGAACAGTACAGCACAGAGCAGGCCCTTCAGCCCACAGTACTGAACCAAATTAAACTATTCCCTTCTGCCTGCCCTTTTCCCTATCTCTCTATTCCTCGCATATCCCTGTGCTTATCTAAAAGCTCCTTAAATGCCCCCATTGTGTGCGCCTGCACCACCACCTCTGGCAGCGTGTTCCAGACACTCACAGAGAATCCCTACGGTGCAGGAAGAGGCCATTCAGCCCATTGAGTCTGCACCGACCACAGTTCCACCCAGGCCCTATCTCCATTCATTTAACCCTAGTTAGTTCCCCTGACACTGAGGGGCAATTTACCATTTACCAATGCACCCTAACCAGCATGTCTTTCGGACTGTGGGAGGAAACCGGAGCACCCGGAGGAAACCCATGCAGACATGGGGAGAACGTGCAGACTCCACGCAGACAGTGACCCAAGCTGGGAATCGAACCCGGGTCCCTGGCACTGTGAGGCAGCAGTGCTAACCCA